>NC_056736.1:333172612-333382612 GCF_019279795.1 Protopterus annectens
GTCTGTATTCCTATCCACTGTGTGTGCAAAGCATGAGTGGTGCATACTGAGGAGTGTCTGCACTAACATCTGAAACTGCTAGATATGTCTGGTCCATTGTTGTTTGCAGACATGGGCTTCATTTGTTTAAGTGTGTGAGCATGCCCAGTATGCCCTTCTGTATTGAATGTGTGGATCAATTCTAGGTAGTTTGTACTCCAGTGCAGACCTTTGCGTTGTACATCTACAGGTAGCAAACTGTTTCTGGATGGTATCCATCAATCATTTGGCAATATGGGGACAAAGTGTGCAGGGGATGGTGCCTACTGTAGGTGATTGTGTCTGTGCTGCTTCAGCTACATGGTACTGCTGCTAGCAGGGATATTCAGACATGTGTACTGTTATACACTGTAATGTTTTCTGTCCTCATGTACTGTCAGGTGGATATTTCTGCTCTCAGTGATGTCTTGGGGACAAGGGTGACTGCAGCTGTGTGGAGTATTGTGGGCAGATGCCTACATATTAATGGTAGGTTATGCCATCCTGGTGGGGGAGCTGCAGACACTTACTGCTGGGTCTGTGTATTCGGTTCAGCACCTTGGTACAGTGCTGACAGAGGATATCATACTTGTACATCCATCAACATGACGGTATGGCCTTATATTGCTATGGCAATACCTCACAGCTGTACAGATTCGCACAGGTTACCCAGAGGCAGGGGCCATGCGTCAGGACATTACCCCTATTGTGGTGTACAGGCAGGTATGTAGCCACCCATTTATGTGTTTACAGCCAGGGATAGTGTGTGCACACAGCTTTGTGTCGGACCTTGCACATTCCATGCTGCCCACGGTCCCAACCCCCCCTCCCGTTATTCTATCCTCTTCCTTACATTATGCATACATTCTCTGATACTTTCCCTAAGGTTGTCACCCCATCACAGCTGTGTGTTGGTGTTGGTCCACAGTTCATGCAGTGGGACATGGTGGACATGTTACTGTGGTTTGTCCACATGGCCTTGCATATGGCTTATGTGGAGTGTATTATGTTGTTATTTGGGTGTCCATGACATAACATGCATTGGCAGTATGTGTGAGACACAGGCCCTTGGCAGAGGCCTGTGGGCCATTAGGTGTTGATGAGGGCCTGATGTGGCAGGCTGTTGCATTCTGTCAGTCCTACAGTCTCAGAATGCCATACAGTATATCCCCCTGGGGTGACAGCGTAGGTGTGCTAGGTGTTCATGCCAATACCTTCTATCAGTTTTGATCAGGTGATGTGGGTGCTGGCAGGGTGCTACCTACAGCTAGTGACACATCTGCATGGGACACCTGCACTGCAAGCTGCATTCTTTTGCTATTGCCATATACAGGTGGGGTCATATTGTACCCATTCCCTACAGCAGGGGTACAACCAGAGAGGTACCTGTGGGTGGTGTTTGTGTGAGCTGAGTGCATGTGTGCTATGGGCATTCCAGTTATGCTTGCATGTGCAGGTACATTAGATGTTTGCGAATACATCAGTCTTACCTCTTTTGTGATCTGCGAGTGTTTGGGCAGACAACACCGGTATCCCCTACTACAGGACCAGATAATGTGATGCATACCTGTATGTACAATTTCAAGGGTGTGTCCATTTCACAGTGACACAGTATATATTGTATGTCTGGAGTACTTTCCCCTGTGTACTGCTTGTATATCTAGCCCAACAGCCATGCCATATCAGTCTTTCAGATGGTGACACATATTACCACCGTACATTTACAATGGCTTACTGCTAGCATGTGTTATACTGTTGGGTATTGTCTTTGGCATTACAGTTGTGAGGACTTGTCCCTGTCATCAGCATTAGTGAGCAATGGCCACCAGGTCTTACCTCAACATGCATGCATACTGACCACTCTCACACAATATGAAACACACACCAACCTAACACACACAGATCTGCATATTGTGCAGATGCTACAACCTATCCTGCTACCTTGGCCACCTCTGTGCATCTGTGCTCCACTGGTATTATATCTACACATACATATTACTACATTTCTACATAGGGTTGTGGGAGGACACACCTGACTGTTACAACGTGTGTACATCGGATTAGGGGGGCACACCAGACCGTTACTACATTTCTAAATAGGTTTTGGGGGCACCCCTGACTGTTACTACATTTCTAAGTAGGGTTGGGGGAGCACACCTGACTGTTTCTACATTCCTACTTAGGATTGTGGGAGGGGGGGTACACCTGACTGTTGCTACATTTCTATGCTGGGTTGGGGGAAGGGGCACACTTGACTGTTCCTACATTTCTACATAGGATTGTGGGGGGACAGACCTGACTGTTTTTACATTTCTACACAGGACTGGGGGGGGCACACCTGACTATTTCTACATTTCTACACAGGATTGGGGGGGGGGCACCTGACTGTTACTGCATTTCTACACAGGACTGTGGGGGGGCACACCTGACTGTTTTTACATTTCTATGTAGGATGGGGGGCACACCTGACACTTATACACATTTGCTATGACTGTACTGGTATGTCAGGTCCTCCATTTCATTCTGTATTCTAACCTATCATGCTGACTAGAGGCATATCAGTGTACTACAGGTCTTAGCTTTGATTGACCTACATATTAGTTTCTGACTTTCTACCCTTCATAACTAGCATCCCACTACCTGACCTGCTGTAGTCTGTCTTTGTAGGCCTGGGGGGGAGGTTACCCATAGGCATCATTCAGAGGCCATAGCACAGCCTTTGTTTGTGTTTGTCTACACCTGTCCTTCTGGCTGAGACTGTTGTTGGGTATGTGAACCTCTCTTACTGGCATGTGTGAGTCATATGGACACACATGTGGCCCAGCACATTTCCTGTAGTGAGTTTTGTTGCCCTGTGTAGTACTGGCTACTATGGTGACACCAGCATTTGTTACAGATCTCATGGTGTCACTATAGGCGTCTACTATCTGCATACCATTCAGCCACCCGATTCCCTTGCATGCTCACATCCATACCATAGATACAGGTAACAACACATTCTACTCCATTCGGCAATTGGTAGGTTGAGTGACTTACCTTGTGGGTGTCCCAGTATTGAGGGTGGTGCTGCAGGGTTACCTATGTCAGATGCACATAGTACACTGCCTACACATGGTTGAGCACAGGTAGTGCCATGTTTGGCATCCCTTTTACAGTATGTGAGAGTCAGAGAGAGGTGTTATTCCCTTGGTCCCTCCTGTGTCAGTGTATGTGCTATGCATTGCCTCTTTGCCAAGGCCAGGGCATACTGGACATGCCTCCTTCTGCCTACTGGGGCAGGCTCAGGTTGTTCCTCCTCTGAGTCACTCTGTGCCTGTGCAGGCCTTGACAATGGTGGGGGGCAGTGTGGACCTGCCCTGTGCTGTTCCTGCTGCAGCTGTTTCTGCAGGATCATATTGTGTAGCATGGTACATACAATGACAATTTGGGTACATGTAGCTGGTGAGTACTGCAAGGCCCCACACATGCTTTATTATAATTCTGGTCTGTGCGTGTGCCTCATTATGGAGTTCTTGTTTGGGTGTGTGTGCATTTCTGATAGGTGTCATCAGCCACGGCTCCAGTGCGTATCCAGCATCCCCCACTAGGTGGCCATAAGGAATGTCCCCATTGGCAAATTTGTGGTACAGCTGCGTCAGATGTCAGCTGTGAGAATTGTGATAGCTTCCAGGGCAGCCATCACACACATTCATTATTATGCCCTGGGCATCGCACATGACCTGGCAGTTGATGGAGGGGAAGCCCTTGCGGTTGATGTAGACCCTACCCCGCTCACCGGGTGGTGTTTTGATGCATATGTGCATGCAGTCTATAGCACTCACTATCTCAGGGTATTCTGCCATTTGGTGGAACAGTTGCATATTGCTGGCCAACGCCTCACGAGTGTTGGGGAAATATACATGCTCACTGGTATGTGCTGACATGGCATCCAGGAACTGGCGGAGTACCCTGGATGCTGATGCCTATGAGATCCCCATCATATCCCCAGCTGGCCTTTGGAAAGTACCTGCAGCCAGTATTCTTAGGCCTACACATACCTTGGAATCCACTGGGATGGGTTCCCCTCTGTTAGTTCTGTGTGTCAGGCATGGCTGGCACAGCTCAACAATTTGCTGTAGGAGGTCCCTGTCCACCCTATAGCATTCCACCATTTCCAGCTCATGTAGCCCCTGGTAGGTTACCCTGGGTCTGTACACTCTTCTTCTCCTCATTGTGGGTTGGTCAACAGCATTCACATTCTCACCATCCTCAGCCTCTTCCACAAGTTGTTGTATGATAGCTATTGCAGCCTCTATCATTTTGTTGTTTTGTTTGTTAAAACCTCCCCACTTGTATACACCAGTAGTGTAGAGTATGGGAAAAACCAGAGGGGAAGGTGTTTGCATAGTTTATAGTAGTGTTCTGGGCTGGGCTGGTCTGCTGCCTGTATAATTGGCTGACTCTTATACATTTCACCTGCCAGCTATGCTAGTTCTCCTAGATTGCCTTCCTACTGCTGTTTTCCCTTCCCATTGCCTTCCTGTTTAAGCCCGGGGGCACGCCGCGCAAACACAGTGCACAAATTTGCACAAAGCTACTATTTCCTAGTTTACTTTTTTTTTCTTTAAAACCCGGTGTGTGGCACGCACACCTGCTTAGGCAATGTAACGAGTGCTAGGCAGCCTCAGACACACCTCCTTCCTAGCTGTGCTAAGCTAGGAGCAAACCTGAGCCACAGGGCTCCAATCCGCTTACAGTATGCCTGACACACACCCCTATGATGTCAGCTAACTCTTAGGCTTGCACCAAGCTATTCCTGCTCTTACACTGTTGGGAGCTGACTAACATGCAGGGGAAATCTGGGATTCACTATCATTCCCCTCATTTGCATAGGGTTGCCTGCTAATGCATAGTTACATGTCTCACACTGAGCCTTCCCCCTTAGCAACCACTGTTCACTGGCCATGTTGTCTTCTGCCTGCCATTGACTATAATGGCAGAATAGTGATTTTAGTTAGAATGCTTATTTTAGGTTTATTTTCTTATTTTTCCCCGATCCCATTTGCGAACCGTTGCCCTACGCTTAAACAGCCGAGATCGGCTAAAAATAAATAAAAGTTGATTTTTTTTCAACTGTTTTTAATGCCAATGGCCTTATACTTGGCCATTAGCATGCTTCCTAAATGATATGCACCCTTTATTTGGAGCTGTCATGGCTCCATTTTGGAATTTGCAGAAATGTACTCTGTTACTGGCAGAGTACATTTCTGCAGATTACACTAGTCCTGCAAGGCCGCTTTCCAGCTTCCTGGATCGCAAATTCACCTCATATGCATGGATTCTCCTGCAAATGGGGTAATTTGCATACAGGGGCTGAGTCCGTGCAGGACTGGTGCAGAAGCGCTCATGCATGCCTCTACAGGTTATTCCTGGATCGCACGGCAGACATATTGCCTGCTGGAGCTCCTGTATTAATCCTGCACACTGTGCAGGGCTTGCAGAATACGGGGGTCAGTCTTTCTGGCACTGGCACTGGTATCATTCTCACTCTTATCTAACACATGGAAAAAAAATACCACAGAACCATGGCTATTTCTTTTACTTCTGTAGTCATTCATGGAAACAAAGCATAAGAAATGTAGTTTCACATTTCCTGTATATGGTTGTCACGTCATCACCTCAATTTCCTGTAGGCTTTTGTCTTCTTATTCAAAGCCCAGTCTCATATACTTGGCATTCCTTCCTTTTCTGACATGAATGCCTTGCATAGTATGCCATGGGCAGATACTTATTTTTAATTACATCTGTTCCAGCTGTCTACACTGAAATAGTTTTAACAGGTAGCCTTCTGCATTGTACAAAAAAGGCACTTCCCCTGTTTCTCTTATTTGCCAATGTAATGCATTACCTTTTCCAAAATATTCCAGTGGAGTGAGAACCAACAGGGTCCATTTTCATTTTATTGTCTTATCTGTCCTTCTCATTGCTTATTATATTCAGACTTGGTCTGAAGTCAGTTTGACATTTCAGTTAATTTTATTTCAGACAAAGAAAAACAGAATTCTTTTCACAAGGCTGGCCAAACTAATATTATATAAATATATATATATATATATTGTGGCCCACATGTGTATCTAGTGTGCTTAAAAGCTTGCAGAGTAGTCACTAACAGTTCTTGCTAGATCATTCTGTTTCTGCACAGTCCTGCTCTTATGCAAGTATTTGCCCTTACTTCAACTTATAAATATTTATAAACATTTTTGTAGTTTTATAAACATGTTTTTAAAGCTCTTTTTGCCTCATATGAGTGTAGGCGAAGACAGTAAACTATATAGAATTCGTATGACTTTGTATATCAAAATCAAATTAACTCTTTTCCTTCTACGTGGTAGACAAAACAGGTTTAATTTTTTAAGCTTGTGTGTATGCCTTCAGTAGCAGGATTTTATTGTGAAGTTAATTTGAATTATTTCTAAATGTTTTATATGGCACACATATACTTTTTGCAAATTTTATTCTTATCATTTCTAAAAGTTTTAAGTGGTTTCCTTTACATGCTGCCTATACACATACTCCACATTTTATTTCACTCCTAATTAATGGGCTAAAAACATTATTCATTAAACTATAATATGTCTAAACCAGTGCTAGTATCCCATTTATTATTATTTATTTAACATTTGTTTACTGGGAAAGTACAACTTGGAATGAAGCCAATTTTCAGCTGAGGCCCGGGGAGAAATGCTCCAGACGCATGTTGAAAAGTTAAGTTCATACATAAAAAAAAAAAAAAACTTGCATATAATGATGGTCTGTTAGCACCTCTGTTCTCATATCACAATCATGTAATACTTTAACTTATAAAGACTGGCTAGACAGACTTCATCGATAGTTATGAAATTGCTTTTTCTCTTGACTATTAACTGATGTCATCTAAGGACTTTTGCATGTTCCTGATATATGATAATGAACCGATCACTATAAATACTACAATATTATCAGCCTATTTAATAAAGAATTACTCGTGTTTAGATGTGGAGCTATGGTGCAATTAGTACATAATGAAAAAAATGACTTCCTAGGAATGATGCTATTATGATCATGTAGTTGTGTTACAGTATTTGGAAATTCTGAGGCTGTAACTGAAGAAGTTCAAAGTTACATGAACAAATTTGCTAATTAATGTGTTAATAAAGGTGATTAATGGCTTTATTTATTTATTTTGCTTTTTTTCATACCTCTCAACCTCTTAGTGCAAGAACTGTGAATAAAGCCAAAATAATGGAGGGGGACAAAAGCCCTAAATCAGGGTCAGATTTTAAACATTGCTCTAATGAACTTAAAAGTTGATAGAATAATATGTCTGCATTAACATGCATTTTCTAAGGATATGAAGTTTGAAATTCAAATGCTTGTCATTTCAGTCCTTTATCAGGACTACAGAAATCTAATTAAAAGTATGCCCGCATGTGTTAAAGTTAAGTCTGAATTTTGATCAATTAATGAGAGACATCATGGATATTTATTAGCATGGTTTGTCCTTGCTATGGATCCTTTGTTGGAAATGATTAATCTAAAAATACAACATTTGTTGCCAGGTGGTAACAAATATATATTGATTATTTATGCTGAATATCTGTTAGGCATATCTTCTAACTATGGTTCTGATTCAGTTGTTTTGAGTCAATTATATCAGACATTAATTACCAAGATGAAATAAAGAACATTTATTTTTGCTACCATGGCTACTAAAAGACAGATATTTGTGCATTTTAATGTTTCATCCTTATCTGAATTTCAGAAACATGTGCATTACAAAATGGATATAACTTATAAAAATACATCTGCAATTACTTAGTTTAAATGTAATGGTCTGTATGTTGACAGATTATATTATACTTAAGTTTATGGAGAAGTGTATTAGTGCTTTACTTAGATGCAAGTGTAAGTTATCATGATATATGTCCTTTGTTTCTATAATTGTGCACCTGAAAAACTGTTGCTGTACCTAAAACGGATGTAAGAATACTTATTAAATATGTTCATATGCATTAGTTTCCAAGTAATTGCCATTCCTGCAAACCCTGGAGAATGGACAACATAGTCAGAAGTATAGGTAGCTAAGATAGCATGGTATAGGGAAAATTTGGAAAAATGTTAATTGGTATAAAGGTGGGGATAGTTGGATGTTATTTTATCAACAGTGTACATATCAGCCAAGCCAATATTAGAAATGATTCAAAGATTAGAGATTTCATTTGGAGAACTGCATACCGGAAGTTACCTTGTATGAAAAATGAAACACAAGTTGTTTGAAGAATAAAATTGTTTAGAAGAGGGTTACAAAGTGGTGGAAACGGAATTGCGTGTTATGAACAGCTGATTTCATTCAAGTATTTTAATACAAGTTGTAGTTTTTCCTTCACAGTTCTGAAGATATCAAGACATGACAAAAGCGCTTAACTGTGGAGAGTTTTCATTTTTTTATTTTTTAGTGAGTTTTTATTGTGTTGTTGCTACCGCAGTGTTTGTTTTATTGACTGTATTAAACATGATTTGGGAGAAAGCTTTGGGTGGCCTGGTTCTCGTTTTGTTTAGAATTTTAAATAAAAAGCCCATGATTAGATAAGATGCCCATACTTTTATTTTCTTTTTGACAAGTGTTGAGGGATCTTTCACAGCCACCTATCATCACATCAGGTAGCTAGGACCTCATCTTTCCTATTTCATTTGAGAGGTGGCTCCTCAAAAGGCAGCAACTCTCTCCCCCTTCCCATGTTTGTAATGCAAAACAAATCTATGAGCACAGTAAGTTGTACTATGTATGTATTATGGTACACATTAGTGACATGAGTTGCTGTAGCATTTAAGACCAAGACAACATTACTCAGGTGTGGACTGTTCCTTTTCCCACTTCTAACAGTGAGCAAGAAAACTCCCAATCCTTATATATCTTTTCATCTCAGAGACAGCAGGTGTTGGCTGCTTCATTCACCAATGCCCAACAGGCTCCTCCAGAATCTAGTTTTACAAGTGATAAAAATCATAACTATTACTCAAACATGTGGAAACTAACTTCTAAGCAGCAGGAAAACACCTATGCTTTGGTAGGGCATGCACTTTAAACAGCAGCGCTGTATAGTGTAATACTTACATTTCAAGCATGGCAGCAAGTAATTATTGAAGAGAAGAAAGTACATCATTCAGCTCTTTATTCTAATAGTCAACTGTTGGACTTTTTTGTAAATATGTAAATATATTTTTAGTCTGTAAAAATATTGATATGTATATATCATGTGTTTGCATTTCTGCTTTGTCTCTCTCTAACGTTCTTGTATAACTGATTTTGACCATATTTTTGACTCGGATGTTTAATTTTCTATCAACTGTTTTTTTTTTTTTTTTTTTTTTTGGTGCTTTTCTCCTTGGGTCACCACTGAAATGGGCCACAAGCCCAGCTGGACCAACCCGGTTAACAAATGTCAATAAAAAAATAAATAATAATTACAATAATTAATCAGTAACAACAAAGTTAAATCATTCAAAAGGACTGCTTGCTATAAGGTATGCCTGATAATACTGTGAATACAAACATTAAACATGTGCTTATCACATATAGAGATGAAGCCCTGACTATATCTCAGGTATCCAACAGTTCAGGTGCATGACAGAACTGTTAGGGAGGGACGGCAGTGTTCATCCTGGAGGGAAGAGGTGTTTTGAGAAGACAGATCTCCGAAGTCCTGGTGGAGACTGGGATGCATGCTATAGAATCCTCTCAACCTGTTAGTGAAAGAAATCTGGACAAAGTCTAAAATAATAGAGGGGACAAAGGCCCAAAAATTGGGACAGATTTTAAATATCGCTTTTAAAAACTTATCATTGCTAGAATAAGAGGATTTGTTTAAGCATTCATTTGCTGAAAGATATGAAATCTGAAACAGAAGTTTATGTTGTTATTTAGTTAACTTCAATTCTCAGTGATTTGCCAGACAACTACAAATTTTATGAGGAACAGACTAAAAATATGAGGCAACAATCTGGATATTATGTGAGAATTTGGAGAGTTGAGAGGTATGGTATGAGGCCTAGGCAGGGATGTCCTCACAGGCCCTACGTCATTGCCCAGTCATTCTAACAGAACATCATTGCATTGGGGAAGACGTAGGACTTCGTAAAAACCCTTGATTTCTGGTTGGCATATGTAATGCTGCTAGCTTTAGCTCCTCTTTATTGTCTCCTTTCCAGCTGCTAAAAATATCCTTAGCTGCAAGGAGTAATACCGGTAGCACTGTGGATTTCCATCCTATCAGGTGGGACTAGGGGTGGCATACCTCTCAGCTTCTTAGCCCAAGAAATCTGGACAAAGCCTAAAATAATAGGAGAACAAAGGCCCAAAATAGGGATAGATTTTAAATATCGCTCTTATGAACTTAGAAAGTTGCTGGAATAACATTATTTGTGTTAGCATGCATTTTCTGAAGGATATGAATTCTGAAACTCAAATGTCTGTCATTATTTAATGACTTCAGTCATCAGTGATTTGTCAGGAAAGCCACATATTTTATGAGGGACAGATCAAATATATGAGGCAAAAATATGGACATTTTGTGAAAATCTGGATAGTTGAAAGATATGGGGGAAGTTCAGTTGTCACAGGAGGGGAAACCAAACAGCAGATGGGTAGCTGAAATGCATTCAGGCAATCAGAAATGTACCCAATCATTTTTAATAATAATATCATGGAAATGATTTGCAGCAAAGTTGTTTAGATGGATGATAGAACAATTGAAAGGAATCAAGAAAAAAAATATCACACTGGAATAACCTGTCATAATTAATATAGCTATGCACAAGTAGCCAAAAAATTTATAATTCTCAGAGAAAACAGTTTTAACTTGCTCTACAAAATGATATTTTTTATTTTTGGTGTATCAGTTTATGATCAGTGGGGATTAAACACCCTGTGAAAATAAAACTGATTGCTAGTTTTGTGTGACAAGCATTTTCCAAGATGAAACACAGATGTTAGGATGCTAAACATGTCGCTTCCTGATTGGTATTTCTTTAAGGCAGGAGCAGATTTGTTGGTGAAGTTGACTTAGCAATGAATGAATGATTTATTCACTGTACATATTCCCTGCATTATAATTTCTATATATATATATATATATATGTCCAAATGTCTTAAGCAGTGATGAATGGGGAGGAGTAATACATAAAGTATAAACAGATTACACATATGTATTATAACTTTAACATTCTCATTAAAACTGTGCCAAAACTCAAGCACAAGAGACTCAGATCATGGGCCATAAATTAAGCAAAAACATTCCATTGCCAGACTATGAAGAATAGAAGCAATAAATCAGATAACTGTTCCTCTCAGAAAAACCTGCATGGACAGATTTATGTGTATGAGTGATACCTTGGCAATGGTCTTTCAAAATGCATTACTGAATTACAAGAGGAAAACAAAGTTTGGCAGCAGAACTAACATTGTTTGCATAACTTTCAGCAAGTGATGATAGTGCAACATCCATCTACACACACACACACACACACACACACACACACACACACACACACACACACACACACACATACACACCCACACACACGCGCACACACGCGCACACACGCACACACGCACACACGCACACCCACACACACACACACACACACACACACACACACACACACACACACACACACACACACACACACATACACACCCACACACACACACACACACACACACACACACACACACACACACACACACACACACCCACACACCACACACACACACACACACGCACACACACGCACACACGCACATACACACCCATACACACACACACACACACACACACGCACATACACACCCACACACACACACACACACACACACACACACACACACACACACACACACACACGCACACATACATACACAGATAGCTTAGCAATACTATTACCACCACCATGACAGTTCTGCTGCAATATGGAAATTGCAGAACTGTTTGCCAGTTCATAATGCTGGGTGCATACTTGTCCCAAGAAAGAAAGAACGTATACAACTTTTATCTCTATCATTCAATGCAAATTAGAAAAAAAACTGCATGTTAATTAAATGATTTAGATTTATCATCTTTACATTTCTAATAGTATCTTTATAATGCTCAAATGTCCACTCTAAATTGTGCGAGCACTAGAAAAGACCGGTGAAGAAGTCACTATGCCTCACCCAGAACTTAATGTATGATACTAAAGCTTTATATGTACAATTTCTCTATAGCATAAAACAGGTACAGAGCTTCACATGAGAGATGCCTTGAGCAGAAACACAGTACAAAACCAATGCCTCAATATGAACAATGTAGACAATCTATTCATAAGGCACATAAAAGCATTTTGGTGACAATATATTCCAGTTCTATACAAAGAAACAATATTTTTTATTAGTAAAGTTTTTTTTTTTTTTTTTTTTTTTTTTAGTGAGCCCCAAGCAGGAAAAACATTAATGCCTTTTGTACATGCAAAGATACTGCAATACTGATAATTTAAAAGATTAAATCACTTTTTTTTAAAGGAAAAGCAATAGCAGTTCCTGTATCACTGAGGCTCCATAACAAAGTTGCATTTTTTTTGACACTGGAAACGTGGAGTCCGAGATCTCTGCTTTAACTTGGGAATGACATTCACTTCACTGACATAGTAGAGTATATATTTTATCAGTATAAGGAAGCACTAAATCCAGAGAACAGCTTTAATAATATGAATTATCAGACATTTGAGAAATAATGGGGGTTACTTAATTAAATTTGTTAGAGTGTTCTAAGATTATTCAGCCACTAGTCTAAATGTCCTGATATTTGCAATCCACCTCGTACATATGAGAGTAATTAATCATACTAAAACTGTGAAAGATGGTAAAACTTGTGAGACATTGACTCAGTGCTTGCTTCCATTAAGCTTAAAGGAAAAAAGGAACTAAGCACTTATATATAGTACATCTTCCCTTGTATGGCTGCTTACAAGTTACACCAAAAAGGCTGGAGACTTCTCAGTATTTGTGCCTAGGTAAACCTCTACCCATTCACCTTAGTGGCTGGTACTCAAACAGAATTGTATCTCTGGGCTTGAGGTGAAATAATTTTTTTCATGTACTTGTGCAACTAGAAGCTATATTCAAAGCTGCAGTGGTCACCTGGTAAGACAGGAATCTAAAAAATGTAGATGGGGCTAGTTTGTGCACTAGTGAAGGCTAGACCAAGTGACAGGGATGCTTCAGGCCGATCTTAGTAAATGTGGCATAACCACTCATAATGGTGGATACAAAACCCCACCTCATCTTTTTGTTAAAATATAGAAGGTAAAAGGCCAACCTGTGCAAATGAAACATTAGAATCAGCCACGTTCACCTTCCCCGTCTCTCTCTCTCTCTCTATGTCTCAGTATTAACATCATCATCAGTAGTAGGACTGTGAAACCAAAAAGCAGTATTTTCTTTAATAAATAAGTACTTCTAAAATTTTCTTTACAAATTCAAGGTCTTTCACTCAAAAAAGATACAGTTTTTAAATATGTCACATTTTCATAATGTATTAAATTTAGTTAATTTTATTGTATGGTTATTTTAATGTGCCGCAATTCCTAAGTAAGAGAGAGAGAGAGAGAGAGGGACAGAGAGAGAGAGAGAGAGAGAATGTTAAAGCAGAAAATATCAGTATGCTGACGTTCAGGGTTGACCGCTGATACAAAAGCATTGCTTGCTGCTACAGCTAGTATTCTGGACTCTGATGACTGACTGTTCTATGCTGAGTATATCTGTGTGGCTATGGAATTTAATGACTTCAGTGACAGTACCCGACTCTTAGCACTGATCCTTCCCATACTCTTTGAACAATGATGGAATTAAGCAAAACCACTAAAAAAAAAAAAAAAAAAAAAAAAATAACCGACGACCAAGCAGTGTCTAAAGAGGTTTGATTTTCTCTAACGTCTCGGCTGCACAGCCTTCAAGGAATGATGGAATTAACCCTGCTGTTCCCATACTAGTCACAAGTATAGGGATTCAAGCTATTTTTCTATTGGAATAGTTTCAAATATTGGTGCAAAAGGTTGCAGATTGTATTTGTCCAGTTTTATGTACCTTTGTAGTTACAGAATAACTACACGTAAGAATGCATTCTAGTGTAGAGGTTATATTCCTGGCATGCTGGGCTAAAAGCAATTGAGTTCATAGCAGCTTTGCAGGAATGTCCTTGAATCTCAAGCAGCTCCTGTAATTTCAAATATTATGGGTCAGGACAATCCAGCAATAATAAAAAAACTTCATATTGCAATTATAACAGTAAAATATGCTCCATGTAATATGGGTAGAGATGGAGAAAAATATGAGATGTGTAAGATGGAAAGTGTGAACCAAGGTAGGTAAATTATTTAGAAAAGAAAAGCAAATGACATCATGACCTGGTTATGAGTGAAGAAAGAAAGAAAGAAAGAAAGAAAGTCAGGAAAGTGCAAAGTGAGGAATTAAGAGACAAGCAATGCCATCAAAAATTGATTGTGTGTGGACCATTTGAAAAGTAAGACTGAAGCACCAAATAGACCATGAGCTATGTGCAGTGGACGATGTTTTCATCCCCTTTGCTCATGGAGGGACCAATTCATGCCATCAGTAAAAGGATAGATTAAAGTGTGCTGACAACAATAAATAAATAAAAAAATATCTGCTGAGTGAATGATTTAAGTCAATGCATACAATATACAGAAGGCAGTTTATGGAAATTAGGTAATAAGAAAAAAAGTGGATGTTGGTGACCTGGTAACAAAAGTAAGTATTTACTGTAGGAAAAAGATAATGGGACTGAAGCTAATGACAGGTCATGATGACAAGGTATCAGCTACTCAACATATTGCCTGTAGATTTGAGAGTCTGACTTACAGATAGTTGTGCTTATTTAAATTAGTTTACTAGGGTAGATCACTGACACATGTAGACTTGATTTGGACTTATCACAGGAGTATATACGAATGTAAATAAAATGCAAGTACTAGTGAAAGATCATGTATAATGATTAACAATGCAGACTTGCTAGTAGAAGCTAGAAGACTAATGCAATGTGATTTGAAATGTGGTATAACACAAAACTTAGTGGTTTAAAATTAACATTAGATGCAAAGATATAGTTATTTATATTATTTACATAAGGCGCTAAGTTACATAGTACACTATTTACATTGAAATAATAATGTTTGAAGAGGAAAAGCTAAATGTTGAAGTACATAGCTATATATTCACCTCTGGTACATGTAAAGAAATGCACAATTTGTGCAACTCCCAGTGTTGATTCAATCTATGTCATGCCTCTGCAGTTTATTTAAGGCATCCAGAAGTGATCTAGGCAGACCCTGATTTCCTCTTGCAATGTTTGCTGAAACTTTACCAACCCTAGTAGTAATAAACAAGATGTGAATATAGCCTGCCACCAAGAATCAGTGAGCCTATGACTGTAAATCTTGCTTGCCTAACTTTTGCAGCTGTGAACTGGTTGTAAAAGTCAGAGTTAGATCTAAATAATCTTCAGGTAGCTGTAGAAGTATTAGCACTAGCTAGATGTCTGACAGCATTTTTTTCCTATGTCATCTGTCTGTTTAAAACTTTTTATTTTGCATTTATATGTGCAAGTGTATATTTGTTTCAATAATCAATTTCCAAACTGTATTGCCTAGCTTCTTTAAGTAATTAATTTCATTATTATATCTCAAAAGCTTGTGGCTGGCTGCTTATACAGGATTGTCAATTTATTTATTTGTATTTGTTTTCTAGGATAGAACACTGATCTCCATAGACCTTTTTTAGACTCAGCCTGGGAGTGGTGTCTGGTTAAGTGACTTGTTTAGAGTCATACAGTTAGGAAATGGAAGCTGAGGGAATCAAACCTTGCACTGGACCACAGGAAACATTTAGACATTATTCAGGCATATAGGGCATTCAGAGACAACTACCTCTGGGAATGTTTGGTGTTATCAAAAATAGTATAGAATCATCAACCTATGTTGAAGATTATATAGGAATGAGAGATGTACTAACTGGTTCTCTAAGAGAGTAACTGACGTATAGAATAGACTACAAAATTACATTCAAGCAAGCACTAGTTTAGATATTTTAAGAAAAACTTGGACATTTATTATGGGAATGACTGTTTTTGGTTTCTTGGCAGGCTAAAAGAGCATTATTGCCCATGCCTGAAATATTTATATGTGTGTATGTATTTGGGGTAAGGAAATACTGCCTTTGTAATCAGATGGAGCAATTGAAGGTGACCATCTACAGCTTCTGGGTAGGGGCACTGATGCCTATATGGGCTGAGGACAAAGGCTTCACCACTGAAATAGTGGGTTGCCCTGCGGCAGCTGCAATTTCATATCTCTGCAAGTACCTATCTGCTATCATGATGGAGGAAGAAACACTAGGAAAGGGATACTGCAACAGACATGCCAGCTATTGTTAGAGAACAAGTCCTTATTGCCAGGGACTGGGAAAAAACTCTTCAACTATGACTAATTTTATAGCAACTTCATGGTGGCCATGGGAACAAAGAAATAATATTTTAATGATGTTCCTGCAAAAGTTCTGAATGACTTTGACTATACAGAATTCTGCATATGTCCAGTTGTATGCAGCCAGTATTATACAAAAACACGTTGGCTCAGAGTTAAAGAGATTTCCTAGCAGAATTCAAACTCCAAGCAATGGATGGCTATACAGATACTTTGGGGAATAGATAAGTAGCAGGGGTGAACATAAACCCATAATTAAAATTACATCACAATATTACAAATCTACTTTCATCCATAGCTAGGCATGCTATAGCAGGAAATGGTTTGATCCTAATTTACATTATGGCCTCCCCTTATTATCTCTATAATCTAGCATGCACAAAATACAAAGAACCATTAACAAAATCTGTACATTTGTGCTGGTAGCCAGCATACAAACCCATCTCTGCCAACTCTTGTAAAAATTCTTCTGGCTACCTTAAAGGCAAAATGCAACCATGGTCTTGTGACATAGATATTTAAAATGTTGGAGATGGAACACTGCCCTTCGTTAAAACAAAAATTCAAATTAAACAACAGGATCATAACTTGAGGGAGAATCAGAAAGAGACTACAACCTTTATAAGACCCCATTTCAAAACCACTACAGGTGAAAAAAAAGCATTTCTAAAATGGGCCTATTTGGAACCAGCTTCCAACTGAAGTGAGACAACGAAATAAACTAGGACAGTCAAAACCAAACTAAAAGAGCACTAAATTACAGACTTCAAATGCTGAAGACAATGACTAGTTGTGGATCTAGTCCTTACTCAATCCTTAACTTTTAATTTTAACTTATTAATCTTATTAATGCTTGTGAAAATGAACTACTGCAGCAGGACTACCCACTCAGTGGTGTAAAACCTTGGCTTGAAATGATTGTGACTGCTGAAGTGACACCCCGACCCCATGTACAAAATGGGAAAAGGGGTTGAGGATGGATGGATTTATTTACTTCAATCCTCTGTAGTTTGTCAGTAAAACATACATTTTAAGAGAAGCAAACCAAAATCATGTGGCAAAAATCTGGACATTCTTTGGAAATCTGGACAGTTGAGAGGTATAACACCAACTACCTCAGTGCATGTTCAAGGAATTGTAAGCTTCAAGGGAAGAGAATTTTACTGCTATCCATGCTGTTTGATTTTTATGTGCAACTGTTTTGTTTAGCAAATGGTCATCACTGTGATATAGAATTTGAGAGTAGTGGTAGCAGAACAACAGGGAGCATACTTGCTATTGTTGCAGAAGGCTGTGGGTTCTACTCCCACATCATGCAGATTGATTGCTAATACTTCATTGTACTTAAAGTGGGGGAGGTAAAGGTGCTACAATCCTGAGTGTGTCTTCCTTTGGATGAGATCTAGCAACTATGAACCTGTTGTCAGTTTGCCATCCGTTCCCTATTGCAATATTAGCAACTTACCTTTTTTTTTTTTTTTAATGTAACATAGGCAATTTATTCTTCAAGGGCAGCAAGCGTTGAATTTATAGACAAAACACTGAAATATTAAGGTGTTTGCAGAAACCTCTTCATTAGTTACAGATCTCTTTATTTATTTACTTCCTTACTTATTTTATTTACATTTGTTTACCGGGAAAATCCAACTGGGCAGAGTCCATTTTCAGTGGAGGCCCAGGGAGAAAAGCCCCACAAAAAGTGACAGTACCTACAACATTAGTAACAGTAAATACAGCATGACAAACAATATATACAACATAACTTACAGTAAATACAGGAAGTCTAACAGTAGATACAACATCAGATATGGAACTTAACCCAATGATATTATTAACATAGAACCTTCTTCTACTTCTTTCGGATTTTCCCGGTTAGGGGTTGCCACAGCAGATCACCTGTTTGCTCATAAGTATTAATTTGCATTTGTAATGGGAAAGTAATTCTAGATGTATCACACATTTAAGAATAAAAAGAAAAAAAATCACAATATAAATAAGATCATTGTCCAAGAGACAGGCTGAATAATTAATGGAGAGTGGACTTAAGATAACAGGAGATCAGCCAGGGGTGTTGCATGAGCAGAGCCAAGTGTTAGTTAGATAATTTTTGAGTAGTTTTTAAACTGGTCTGTGCTATCAGTGGTTCTACTATTATGGGGGAGGGAGTTCCAGGTTTTTGAGATATAGGAAGAGTATAAGGAGTCTCTTGCAGTGTTGTTAGTTTTAGAGACTTACCAAGAAAAAACACAAGTGACAAACTAAAAAAAAACGGAATAATGAAAAAAATGGAAAAAAATGGCTCCAACAATTAAAATCTTCAAATGTGTATTTAATACAAATAATAACTGCATGTAAGCACTTTCATTCAAGAACAATCAACATGAACTTCTTCAGACAATGACATACAGTTACAGCCTTGGTTTTATAGTCAATACATTTTAAATTAACCAATTATTCAAATGGTGAACAAGTGAATACTAAGTAAAAAGTAACGCCTATTTAAAGGAACAGGTCTACAAAGCAATATTACACAGCTGTAGTACCATCCTATTGACACTATTAATATTCATCTTTCAAGTGATTTTAGTTTAAGGAAACATGACAAGTTTTAGAGACTTGTAGTAAAGATTTATTTGATGCTCGTAGTGTTCAAGTGTTCGAGTAAGGTTATAGTAAGCTTTGGAGAGTTGAATTTTTTGGAGGTTATAGAGTAATTTGTGGGCCATGATTAATTGGTTGTATGCAAGAAGCTGAGGTAGTTCAAGCCAGGAGAGTTTTTTGATGGCTGGACAGTGATATGACCTGGGTAATGAGCCAGTAGCAAATTTAGTTACTTTCTTATAGTATGCATTTAATTTATCTAAATCTGTTTTTTTTTAGGTTGATAAGGATGGGTAAAGTGTATAACAGAGTTGCTAATAGGTGGGTTCTTGCTATGGCAGCCCTTGAGGAGCCTGTTAAAAATATTGGTTTCTGTAAAAGGTGCCTATTTTTTGTGGACTTTTTTAATTGTTTGTGCCAATCATAGCTTATCGTCTACAATGACTCCTAGTAGTTTGGTGGATGGTTCAGGTGTAATTATTGTGCTTTGCCTGTGATGTGGAACTGTGAGGGGAGAATCTAGTGGTCTGGTAGATTGAAAGATCATAAGTTTTGTTTTTTGGGGTTAATAATAATTTGTGAGTTAGCCAGCCATGTTTCAATTCTGTAAAGGCCTGTTGTGTTTTATCCTGAAGTTGTTGCATGGTAGGAGCTGCACATATTAAAGTTGAATCATCTGTATATTGGATAATGGTGGCAAGCGAGGTGGCTGAGTTGAGGTTATTAGTGAAAATACCGAAGAGAAGAATATGGATCCCTGTGGGACCCCAAGGGTAATAGGGAGAAGTGTGGAGAGGTCATATTGCCACTTAACTACCTGCTGACAACCTGTTAAGTGATGATGGAACCATGAGACACATGAAGGGTCTAGCTTTAGGTCTGAGAGAGCAGTTAGAAGTTTGTTGTGGGAGACTGTGTCAAAAGCTTCAAACATATCCAAGAAAACTGATGAAACTATGTTTCCCTCATTCCTGTATTGGTTTGAGGTTTTGCTAAACCTAAGTTGAGCAGTGGATGTACTATGGTACGGTCTAAATCCATGTTGGGACATGACAAGTAAGTTATTGGATGTGAGATATCTCATAAGTTGGGAATGTATACATTTCTCCAGGAGTTTTGAAAGTGGGGATAGGATATAGCTATGAGGTGATAATTAGTTCAGTTGATTTACCACCTTTAATGTGGAATTATTCAGATGACTTTTACTTCTGCAGAGATTGTGCACAGTGACTGATATTGCTGGATTGTAATGACAGAAGTTTGAGTTGAAATGTTCTGAAATGGGCAGTTTTGTAAATATTGGTTCATGTTTTGTTCATTGCTTACTGGAAAAATGTTCAAAACTACAAAATTAAAACACATTCTAACAAGTGGTACTGTATTATACAAGGAATATAATTTAATACAATAAGAAAGGTGAATCAAAGAACACATGCATGTATGCATAATCCTAAAAATGTGTGCAAGGGGCCTATGGTTTGAAAATAACCCAAATATAAACTTAATCCACCACTGGCCAGATACATTTTTGAATGTGGATTTCAACACCGTTTCAATGAATGGGAAATTCAGCTGCAGAGAAGTTTACTGTTAATGCTAAGTCTGTTTAAATTGTGAGACTGTATTGTTTTGTTTAACAAACATCTATTGGTGTTTGGGCTATAAAATTTGAAGTAAAGTTTTAAATTAAATCCAAATATCTGTTATCATTGTAGAAGCAAAAAAGAAATAGTATGTATGCTGACAGGTTTGAGTAGTGTTTATGGTAAATGGGAAGAAATAGCCAAGTAATGAGACACTGCAATGGCTGTGGAGGGAGGAGAGGGCTGCTGTGTGTGCAGAGGGATTGCGGGTGGGGCTGCTGTGTGTGTACCTGCCTAGGACCCAATTTGACCATGATCCGGCTCTGCTGACCAGTCCTCTTACCCATAATCACATTAAAATAAGTAAATAAAAACATCCTAGTTCTTACATATCAGAATACAAGAAACTTCTTTTAGAGGTTAGGATCAGAATGGAAGAGCTGAAGCAGGCATTGCTGTCTGGTGTTATATAAGGCTAGACTGAGTTGGTTAATGAATTTCTGTTTCTCAAGGGAAAAAGTAGTGTGTGTACTGACACATTGGATTGTTGTACCCAAAGTGATCCTCTAAAGGGGTAGTAGAAGAAGAAGAAGAAGAAGAAGAAGAAGAAGAAGAAGAAGAAGAAGAAGAAGAAATAATTAGTTGATAATCTCAAGGACTTACTATGAGGAACTTCTGGCCTTAACTCACAATATCTCATTTTCAAGCCATTGGAAAATAAACCTCACAATTAGGCTACAGAAATACAGCTTTTACTGGCTTAGCATTTAGCAAAAATATGATTAGGTATTGTAAGACCTATAAGCAATGCTAAAAGAAGACAAAACAAAATTCAGAACTAGGTCCTATTTGATAGGTAATTTTGTATCTCATTCATAAACGGTTTCAGATAGTATACAAAGATACTGTAGACCCACTTAGTATTGCAAACACCACAGGCAGAAGTGTTTGCTTTTAAAAGTGGCAGATTGTACTACTAGGAATTAATTGGTAGTGGTTTTGTCTTTTAATGAGTCAGAAAGTATAGCAAATTCAATTCAATTCAACTTTATTGTCATATGTATTAGAGACAGTGTCACAAAGTACAATGAAATTTTTATTCTACAAGTCCTCCAGCAACATATAAGAAACAACAATTAAGAAGACGTAATCTAAGATAACAAACAGACAATAATATAAATGCCAATATCAGTAAATATATATAACTGTGCAAAAGAGCACATTGTGAAAAAAAAAAAAAAAAGCTTGTTTCCCTCCAAATGTGGACCAACCTACAGTACTGGAGGGAGAGGTAGTCGGTGAGTTTTATTTAACAGTCTAATAGCTTGAGATATAACACTATCTTTCAGCCTGATTGTTCTAGCTGCCATGCTCTTCTAATGCCTCCCTGATGGTAGCAGCATAAAAGGCTTGTGTTGATGGTGGATAGTGTCCATGATAATGTTTTGGGCCCTCCTAGAAACACTTTTTGGTGTACATGTCCTCCAGTGCACACTCCAGTGATGTGTTGTGCAGTTTTTGTTACTCGCTGCAGAGCCTTGCAATCCTGAACCATACTGTAATAGAGTGGGAGAGAATGCTCTCTACTGTACATCCGTAGAAGTTCCCGAGGATAGTGTTGGGCATGCCAAACTTTCTCAGCCTTCTCAGAAAATGAAGTCACTGCGGACTTTTCCCTACCAGGTCTGTGATGTTATGAGTCCAGGTAAGATCCTCAGAGATGTTAATACTGAGGAATTTGAATGGTGTTTTATGTTAGGCTAGGGATTCTCTTGGAAGTTTTGATAAATGCTAGTACCAGCTTCTTCTCTAAATTATCATAGGTGAATGCTAGGCTAATTGTCCTGAAGGGCCATTTTAAGTCTAGACAATAACCTAAGGTTAGAGTAAAAACCCTGTATTTTGTGTCTATAAGATGAAGGCCTTAATCATTACGTCAAATCCACCCCCCCCCAAAAAATCTTTACTTGTATCACCCCAGACAGGAGATCAAACCCACACTCCCTTGCTTAGGGAGGCCTGTGCCATATTCATTAGGCCACTGGGGCCTGATGGAAAAAAAAAAAAGAGCACTCAGAGTATAGCAACCCCTTTTCTGTTACACTGTAGTGTCAGTGCTAGAAAATGTGCCCATCTACCCAATGGAGATGAAGAAGCCCCAGCTTTCTGATTTATTAACACCAAAGGCAATTATGCTGCCTGTAGAGCTACTGAGACAGCAGTAAAATGATAAATATTCAGCTATTAGTCTGCACATTATTACAAGTGTAGCCAGTAATTAGAACTCAGAATCAAACCTTGTGCCTTGTATCTGTGAGGTAAAGAACTTAAACGTTATGCCAATCCCAAATGGAGAGATGAGGGGTCCAAATGGAGAGATGTGGGAGTTCAAATGGAGAGAAGAAAAGTCATTAAGCAAAGAAGAGTAGTAGTGTTGAAACTGAATTCATCCTCAAGTCTTGGTGAGGATCTTCATGAGGTGAACCCTGTTTTCACAAAATCTCACCAAGGTGACGCTGATATATATATATATATATATATATATATATATATATAGTTTATATATATGTATATATATATATATATATATATATATATATATATATATATAGTTATATATATATATATATATATATATATATATATATATATATATATATATATATATATATTATATACACACACATATATATATATATATATATATATATATATATATATACATATATATATATATATATATATATATATATATATATATATATATATATATATATATATATATATATATATATATATATATATATATATATATATATATACTGTATTTATATAGCATACATCAAGGCCAGAAGTAGGTTAAAAACTAAAAAATATAGCTGGGTGCACAAGACCCAGGATAAAAAAGTGCCCAAACTTGGTAGGCGCACTGGTGCCAGAACTGGAAAAGCTGTCAGTGTAGAATCCTCAAAATACAGAAACATTCCTACAATGGGGCCAGGCTAGGCCCAGAGAGAGGATGGCCCCACTGCTGTAGCAGGAAGTAGCAGTCCACAAAAATCACAAAAACTGATTGGCCAAAGAAGAGCCATAAAGGCGATAAAGTGGACTATTGAGTATAAGAAAGAAATTATGCATTGCTACTATTATGCAAAAAGCCCAGATTTTCCAGACACAAGATATACAAAATGATTAAGAGAGAAATTAGAAGAAACAAAAATACTTCCTCAAGAAAAACTGTCAGAAGCTTCAAATGAAAATTTATATTCATTAATACAACAGAACTGTGAAAAACAGTATATAGATCAAGAAACCTTGATCTGTTTGGAAAAAGAAGCATCTGAGGAAGTACTAAAATATAAACAACAAAACCAAGAGATATTTGAAAATTATAAAAAAGAAATATAGACATGGAAAAGAAAGAAAGATTTGATATGGTGCAATATTTATACAAAGGAGAAAGCCAAATTAATCAATGTAAAGAAGGCAGCCCCAAAGATAATCGAAGAGAAATCCAGGCAAAGGCATCCAGATATGGAAAATTTGACAATAAAAATGATAATATCACAAAGATGGAATGTGGAAAAGAAGATTAGTAAAGCAGAAGTTAAAAAATAGAAGTTGAAGTTATGGTGCCTGCAAAGAAAAGGATTTGATGTAGAAGGTCTAACACAGGTTGCATCACAATAGAATGGAGTGAGTCCCCAAAGCTTGGAGAAACAGGAAGATTAGGAAACATTTGAAGAAGAAATATGGACATGGGAAAGAAAAAGAGATTTAATATGGTGTAATATTTATGCAAAGGAGAAAGCAAAACTAACCAATACAAAAAGAATAGCCCCAAAGATATTTGAAGAGAAATACAGGCAAAGGAATCTGGACATGGACAACTTTACAATACAAAAAATAAGACTAAGAGGAAAAGTAGAAAAATAGATTAGTAATGGATAAGTCAAAGAAATAGTAATTGAGGCTATGGAGCAGTTGCAAAGAGAAGGATTCAGTGTAGAAAATCGAATGTAGAAAGCACCACAACAGGATAGAGCAATGGATATCCAAATTAAGGGGAAACCAGTGGAACAGGAAGCAATTGGTCAAATGCCATATCAAGATATTTTGGAGCCTTCCACAGGAAACCAGTATAAACATTCACTCGAAGCTAAACAGCAAGGAAAGGAACAGGAAACTGTGGAAACTCTGATGCAGTCAATGTTGAGGAGTGATAGGCCAGTGAGTTTCCATATGACAGAGCAACAGATGGCATGGGTTGAAGTTGAGAATGTGCCACAGGAATATGCTATAGTATAGAACTTTCTATAGAATGCCTGCAGGAATTGGAAAACAGGGGATGTGCCCTCAGTTTGGAAGAAAATGAGCTAAGAGAAGGATTGCTTGATTTAATAGACATGGACAGATATATCAAGATCAATGAAAGAAATAGACTGCAGAAGGTTAATAAAACCCAAAAAGTCAGACGTCTGATAAAACAAATGAACACAGTAATTAGGACTGTCCATAGAGATCCATGTGATGCAATAGAAGTAAACAGGATATATTACTGTGTAGCTAAATTAATAACTGATAAAGTTCTACCACAAGAACACAGGGTAGTGAAGGAAAGGAAGGGGATAAATCAAATACCATCATGGAAATACAGAATAGAGAAAATTATAAAGCAATTAAGACAAGAAGTGTCACTATTAGCAGACTATAGAAGAGGGAATAGATCAACAAAAATACTAAGAAAGATAGATGTGATAAAAGCAATGTACAATATTAGAACAGACCAGGATCTATCATGCACTACCACAAATAACAAACTAAAAATTTCAGCACAAGTGGAAAAACTTAGACGATATGAAGATAAATATAAAGGAAAAATTGTAGCTTGCTACAGATCACCCACCGTGTCCCAGGACCCCCATTCAGCATTTCTGGAAACACTGGGAAACATAAAGGTCCTACCAAATACCCTGATATTGGGTGATTTAAATTATCCAAACATTAACTGGGAGAACTACTCAAGTACTAACTCTCTTGCCCAACATTTTCTAGAATTTATAAACTCAATTGCCCTGGATCAACTGGTCAGCACCCCACCAGAAGTGACAACATATTGGACCTGGTCATCACCAACATGGGCGACTGGTGTTCCACACTGGATGTCAACCCCTTGCTGGTTAGATCAGACCATAAACTAATCACCCTGGATATCCACATTCTGCCCCCATGCCCGGTCAAAGAAACCATCGTAAAAAACTTTACAAAAGCAAACTTCACATTACTTAAGACCGAGGTGGAAAGTTTCAAATCCCCCATGATAAAGGATAATGCTGCCCAAGCTGCAAAATCCTTTACTAATGCCCTCTACGGGCACCTACAAGAATGCATGGATCATGCTATTCCACGCAAAACCAAGACTTACTCCTCCAAGAAAAGGAAACAAGTCTGGTGGACTTCTGCCATAAACAAGCTATACAATAGAAGGAGGAAACTAGTACAGAAAAGAGTAAAATCCCAAGAGGGGAAGACATCCCTGATCATTATCAGCAAGAAACTATGATCCGTCATAAAATCATCCAAGGCTATCTTCGAAAGAAAAATTGCCAAGGACTCCAAAGATAACCACAAGGAATTCTTTAGCTATGTCAGGAATCTAAGTGGCGATTCCCAGATCTGCTCGGAATTAGTGCAGAATGGCACAAATTACACTGAACTGACCGATATTGCCAACATCCTGGCAGACAGGTTCAGTGCAAACTTCACCCCCCATTCACCCCCAAAAGGGTCCATAATCATACCAGAAGAATGTAGTGCCCCTGAAATCTCAGACACAGATTAAAACAGCCATCTCCAAAGCCAAAAACACAGCATCAATGGGACCGGACGGTGTCCCAGGCTGCGTCCTACATAAGCTCAAAGATGAATTAACCCCTCACCTAAACACACTGTTCAAACTCAGCCTCTCCACAGGCTACGTGCCCATAGAGTGGAGCACAGCAACGGTTATTCTGCTCCATAAAGGTGGAACCACAACAGACCCCGGTAACTATCACCCTATAAGCCTGACTAGCTTGGTCTGCAAGGCTATGGAGTGCATCATCATGGATCTCATTAACAGAGACATTGGGAACCTCCAAACACTGGATCCTACCCAGTTTGGTTTTGTTAAGAGCAGATCATGCCTCCTAAACTTGGTGGACTTGTTTGAAACAGTTACCAAGGCTATACATGAGGGAAAGGTGGTCCACACAGCCCACCTAGACCTCACAAAGTGGTCCACACAGCCTCCCTAGACCTTGCAAAGGCCTTCAACACCATTTCCCATTCTGGTATTATAGACAAGCTCACCAGCCTGAACGTAAACCCCTATGTCAAAAGATGGGTTGCCAACTGGCTTACAGACAGAACCCACATGGTAAGAGTTGTGGGAGCTAGGTCTGACTCTAAACAGGTTACAAGTGGCGTTCCCCAGGGCTCAGTCCTAGGACCCCGCCTGTTCGGCATATACTTCTCAGAGGTACAGGCAAGCACAGGAGGACTATGGCTGACCAAGTTCGCAGACGACTGCAAACTAGGGGCTATTACTGACTCCCTGGCTGACACAGACATCCTCCAAAAGGGTCTCACTGAGACAGATACCTGGTGTCAAAACCATGGCCTCAAGCTAAATGCCAAAAAGTGCATAGTCATCCCCTTTGGAAAAAACAAAGTACCCACAAACTACCACATAGGTGGTGGCCCCTTAAATACGGAAGACAAAATAAGGGATCTGGGGACTCAAGTAGATAGTAATCTCTCTTTTAATAATCACATTGCCAAAGTGGTTAGAAAATCCTTCTATGTGGCCCACCTAATTACAAAAGGGTTTGCATCCAGATCAAAAGAGGTCATTGTGCCCCTCTACGCATCACTCATCAGACCCATCATAGAGTGCAATGCCCCATTTGGGATGTACCTCACCTGTACTGCAACAGCTGGAAAGACCACAGAAGTACCTCACCAATAAGTTCACTGGCCTCAAACAGATGCCCTATGCAGCTCGACTGAAGAAACTCCAGCTGTACTCAGTTGCATACTGCCTACTCAGAGGTGATCTCTGCCTGACATACAAGTCCATGTCCAATCCAGAATTGATGGACATGCTCCACCTAAAGAAAACCATATCCCCTCGAGCCACATGCTCTAGGGATCTAAACCTCACCACAACAATAAATAGGGCATGCTGGAGGGATAGATTCCTGTCCCATAGACTTCCCATGCTCTGGAACAAGATTCCAATATACATTAGGCAGAGCTCCTCACTAACACTCTTCAAGAGAAACCTTGATGAGTGGATGGGAAACAGGAAGTTTACAGCGGGGATCACTTCAGTGGCTCTGCTGGACAGAGGCACAGGGCACTAATCTAAGGGGGCAGCAAAAGCTAACACATTCTGGCTAGGCTTATAAATGCTTTTGGGCAGATAGCCTAGTACCTACCTATGAACCTATTATAAAAACAAATTTACAATTATATTTAGATATGTTACCAATACATGTAACTCCATACGAACTGCAGAAGGAGTCATTACTGGGCACATTGCGGGTGCTTCAAAGAGCACTACTGGCTGACATTAAAGACTGAAACAATATTAATTTTATGAACTTTAATCCTACTTTGACTTAGGAATGGAGTCCATTCCTGTCATGGTATTAGAAAGCCAAAAGACTTGGAGAAGTTAAAAAAAGCATTAAACTGCCTCAAAAGTCTTATGTAGTGTGTGGACTAATATGACTTGCTATCATGTGAAACAAATGGCCAGATAGGGTGGTCCCACTCCATTCCTATGACCGCAGTGAATGCACCTGTGGATCAATTTAAGAGAGAGAGAGAGAGAGAGAGAATGGCAGCGTGAGATGAGTACTTTCCTTTTCTTCTGCTTGGACGCAGAGAGGAACCCCAAGAGTCAACAATGGTTTTTGTCACTGGTGCTATTGTGTCAGGTGATCCTAGGATTTAGTTCATGATAAGGGGGAGGATGAAAGGGATACTCGCATGAAGAATTTTCTAGAACATGTCCTAAACATTACAGCAAAGGGCAGAGAATTCAAAGGACTGCCACAGGCACAGCTTTAGTAAAAATTCTGGTGTGAAAATCACAAATCAGGAGTATATAGTTGGACAGAAAGTGAGAGTATTTATACATATCTAACAAAATAAGCCACAGACAGCTTGAGAAAGTCTGTTCATTCCTGTGTTGCAGGTATGTGATGTTCTGTGTTGATGAATTGCCAGACAAGAGGCTGATACAACATGGACTGTAGCATGCTAATATGATCAGGCCCTACCATGATAGGGAAAGATGCTATATTTTTAGTATACACATTGTTTTCGATTTCTATTACAAAATAGTTCCTCGGTCTAATAATTCAGAGTTGCTGTAACATATGTAGTTGTTGCTGGAAGAAGTATTTTACATCCATAATATAAGTTATGTAATATATGTAACTATTTAATAATGTATTTACACACACACACACACACACACACACACACACACACACACACACACACACACACACGCGCGCGGACACACACACACGCATACACACACATACACACACACACACACACACATATAGATGTAGGGACAAACAGACACACACACACAAACGCACGCGCATGTGTGTGTGTGTGCGTGTGTATATATATATGTGTGTGTGTGTGTGTGTGTGTGTGTGTGTGTGTGTGTGTGTGTGTATACATATACAAGCACACACACAAACACACAGATGTGAAGGCATAGCAAACAGACTCACACATATACATAAACACACACACACACACAAACACACACACACACACAAATGTACATGGACTTTCTCAACTGTGTACACTTGAGCTGTCATATAATTAAATAAGTGAAGAAATTCTTGAAAAAATATCAGTAGTACATGCTCAATGCAAAGTATTGCATCCACCACACAGACTCTTTCTCTCTTTCTCTGTCATACACACACAGATGCAGAGACACAAACACACAGACATACACACAGACAAGCTTATACATCATTATAACTGCTGCTATTTTTGCAGTTATTTTTTTGTGCAGTTTTTCTTATGCTTGTTAAATGTGGCTTTTTAAGAGATGCATTTAGACAGAGAAAAGTGAGTTATCAGGTCCTTATAACTGCTGCTGCTGTTGTTACTTTCAGTAATTCAGTTATTATTACTATTTTTTGTTATTATTATTATTAGTTTTTTCATGCCCATTGACCATGGTGCTGTACCTGCATTTAGTGAGCATAAGTAAGATAGCAGTAGTTTATTTTTCTTTTGTCCATACTTGGCACCTTGTCATGTTGCCATAAAGCAGAAGACTTCTTTCTTATGGGGTTTCACTTGCCCATTAATGTCCTTTTTGGGAACATTCATATTCCTGTTGGAATGGATATATGGTGATAGCATTAAGCCAAAGCTTGCCATCTGGACATTATATAGGCTTGGTAGACTCTAAAAACAAATAAACCATTGAAGAGACTGCTTAGGAGATCCTGGAATAACAAAAAATGTGTATCCCTCACTATTGCACACTGGCTAGTCTACTCAAAGAAGTGAGTAAGAAGAACAAAGTAGCAGAGATTCGAGCCTAACATGTTTTATTCATGTGTGTAAAGACACGTTAACTGGACTCATGGTTTAGGCCAGCCCTACTTACAATTTGTTGTACAGACACTGTAGACTGTGGTCAAGAGGCCTTGTCATGTTATTTCACTAGAAAATGGTCACCTGGTAGATTATCTGCCATGGACGAGTAAAATGTAACACAGAGAACATGTGTGTGGGATTGTATCAGACCATCAAAAACTACAGATCTATCTGCATGACAGTAACTTCATGGTGCTCACAGATCAGAGTTCCTTACATAGTTACATTGGAACAGCAGGCAAAATAACAGGCTGCTAAGGTGGAATTAGGATCATATGTTTTCCAGTATGATGATTCAGTTTTGGAAAGTTGGCAGCAATTTCAAAGCCAGTGACTTGTTATGGCAGGGTACAAAGTAATGTAACACTATATACCTTTCACATGTCTGTATTTTTTGAAGCTCTACCAAGCAGACTGATGTGTGAGGGTTAAAATAAAGAATCAAGAATATCTTCAGATGTCAGCCAAGGTAAAGCCCTGTGTATTTACAAAAGATTTACAGTAAGTACCTTGAAACTTATGACAGTAATGAATTTAAGGAGAAGGCAGAAAAATATTCATGTTTATGTCCTTTTAAGGACTGATACTAGGTGCAAAATGACAATAGCTACCCGTTAAGGCAATACTATCAAGTATGTTATAAGTTGGTGGCAAGATGGAAATAGCTAGAGGATCAGCTTAGACCAAACCAAATGCCAGCAGTGACTCTGACAACAGCTAATTATTTCATAATGAATATTGCTAATGATCTGTATACAAGAAATATCCCCCTGAGATTCAACAAATACAGATGTCGAAGGCGATTGAAATGCTGCAAGAAATCATGTCTCAGCAAATGAACTACTGTAATTAACTATGTCTAACTCTTTCTCTGTATGGATAGCTTAGAAACAAGGATTTTGAAACTGTAAGAGATACTTTGTTTTTTTCAAAGAAAATAATTTGTACTACACTGGTCTGGGTTTAATATTTTAGAAATGAAATGAGATTAGTAGACTGAATAAAGAGTTTTGTAATTGTGTGTTTAAAACAATTACTGTTCTTATATTTGTGTGAAATTGAATGTGATATATATTTGTAATTATAGTATTTGGGTAATCATAAAGAAAAAAAGTGTTTTTTTATATTCAAGTAAATGACTGTTGGGTATATTTGAGCGCACAGGTATACTTACATTGAAACTAGTTATATACAGACTGGTGTATATATACCTGTTTTCGTAACAGGTAAATGCAGCCAAAGTCCCAAATTTAGGCAGATCAGTACATGTGACCTGAGTAACTATTATGATTATAGGATATAATAGTTATAATATTGTCAAATTAATGAAAGTAGTATAATATGGCCTTTGTCTGAAAGAGTTTATTTTGCTAGTGACAGTATATTATCACGAGTATGATATGTGTGTGTGTGTGTGTGTAAAAGTTGCAGACTCCAAATCTGACCTCAAGGCAGTGACAAGTGGAGTGCCACAGGGTTCTGTCCTGGGACCTCTCCTGTTTGGTATCTACTTCTCTGAAGTACAGGCTAACACAGAAGGCCTCTGGCTGATGAAGTTCGCAGATGACTGCAAACTAGGAGCCAAAGTCAAGTTCCCAAATGATGTGGGCATCCTACAGAAGGGCCTCACTGAGACAGATGCCTGATGTCAGAGCCATGGCTTCAAGCTCAATGCCAAAAAGTGTAGTGTCATCCCCTTTGGTAAAAACTCTGTACCCATGAACTACTACATAGGAGAAATCTACTTAACACCGAATGCGTGATAAGAGACCTTGGGACCCAGGTGGACAGTAGTCTCTCCTTTGATAGTCACATCGCCACAGTAGTCAGGAAGTCCTTCTATGTGGCACACCTCATCATAAAAGGGTTCTCATCCAGGAAAAAAGAGGTCATTGTTCCCCTCTACTCGTTACTCATTAGACCCATTATAGAGTACAACGCCCCTTTTGGAATGTACCTCACAAGACATCTGCAGCAGCTGGAAAGGCCACAGAAGTACCTCTCAAAGAGGATTACTGGCTTCAAACAAATGCCCTACACTGTCCGCCTCAAAAAACTCCAGCTTTACTCCGGAGCATATCGCCTACTCTGAGGTGATCTCTGCCTAACATATAAAGCTATGTCAAACCCAGAGCTGTTGGACATGCTACACCTAAAGAAATCCCAATCCCTCCAAGCTACACACTCTAGGGACCTAAACCTTGTCACCACAATAAACAGGACATGCTAGAGGGATAGATTCCTGTCCCAGAGACTTCCTATACTCTGGAACAAGCTACCCATCTATGTCAAGCAAAGGTCTTCATTAGCACTCTTCAAGAAAAATCTTGATGAGTGGATGGGAAATAGGAAATACACCCCGGGGTTCACTTCTGTGTCTCTGCTGGACAGTGGCACAGGAAAATAACTTTCTTGGGTGGTGTAAGCTATGGTACCTTGCTGGCTAGGCTTATGTAGGCCCTTGGGCCGATAGCCTAGTACCTACCTATGAACCTATGAACCTATAATAAGTTGGAAAAGTAGAGAAAGGCCGGTGTGAAAGGATATGATTAATCTGATGAACAGAATGTTGAGAAGTGAAGTGGTGGATTTGTGAAAGAAGGAATAGAGTAGATATAGGAAGAAATGACAAAGCTGGAAAAGTAAGAGAACTGGAGCAGTGGGGTAGTCAATAAAGAAGAGGAAATAAAAGAATAAAGTAAAATTTTAGGGGAAGTAATAAACAGTAATGTGTCCAGAATTAAAAGGGAGAAGCTGGTAAATGTTGATAGCAGGTAGATAGCCTGGCTAAAAGGAGGAAATGAGCTGCAAGCTAAGGGGAAATAAAGCAAAATTAAAGGAAATCAGTGGAAAAGACATGCTAGTTTGGGGGGATGAGGCTTGAATTTGTTTATTTGAAATTTTTTTTATTGTAGTGTAAGCGTATAGCATTGATATAGAAATGCTATATGGAAACAGAATTGTAATGGTGTGAGATATGCTCACTACTTTGAATATACACTTAAAAAGAAGAATGTAAACACTAGGATTAGGCATTATCCTATTCTATAAAGAAGGGACAGCATGAATTGATTTAATATCAAAAGGGATGCCACCAATGCAAAGGTAAAGAAGAGCACTATGCAATTATGATGCAAAGAATGCATCTCTGTCGATTGTCCATTTTGTGTATTATGGCTGGAAAAGAAATTAAAAAAAAGTTATTTAAGAAAATGAAGCCAGTGTGTTCTAATGCCACCTGTGTTTAGCTCTTAAGGGATCAATGTGTTTTATTCCATCCTGGACCTCAGATACTTCAGTGAATTGTCCAGAGAGTCATGTCCATTCTGCCTGGCACTGCTTGACATAAAGGAAGCATTCTGACAATCAGAGTCTGTCTTTCAGTTCATCCAGGGTGGGAACTAATTTCAATACAAAATGCAAATGCTGCAGTTTAGTCTTCTTTCTATACCCAAGGTGTTCACTAGTGTGCAATCCAATATAATGAAGGTCCTTTAGGACAAGGAAAAGGCCATCTTGGATGATTGGCTCCTGGTGGCTGCACTGAAGGATCCCTGGTGGTGTTACTGAAGTAATCATTTCCATTAATGCTGTCTGTGAGGGTAACCATTACATGTGATGCATCATCCATCATCCCAGGTGAGACATGATTTGCTTCATTGGCTTAAAACGAGACAGTCTCCAGTCAGATATTCCTATATGCAAGAAGGAATCAGAAGGCCATGGCCTTCACTGCAGCCTTGGTGAGTATGCATTTTGGAGGTTGAAGCTTAGACCCTGTTGTAGCTTCTGACCCTGATTGCTGACAGATGCCTTTCACATGCATGAATATGTATGTGTTGAAACTATCTGTGAGCTGTGACAGTGGATACAGAGCTATAACATGCTCATGGAGCTTTTGTTCAATATTAACACACCTATAGCTGGGCCCTGGAGTGAAGGATAAGCCTTCCAATGTGTAGCTGGACTTTCTTCCAGCAGCTAAACATATCACAGGTCCTGTAGATGGATGCTTATTGGCAATGTGTGACTCTCATATTAGCTTCTCCAAGATGCAGGGGAAAGTGGCCCCAATGGATGGGGAACTCCATATTAACATACTGGAGATACACACAGTCCTCCTGACCCTGAGGACTATGGAAGAAAGCTGGTTCTAAGGCACTTCCTGAGCTGGTCTGGTGACCAATTTGTCATGTAGTTCATAGACAAATAAGACAGCATGCACTCTTACTTCCTACAGAGAGGAGATGTGAGTCAGGTTTTAGGCCACCTCACTTTTCCAGCAGTTTACATTCCCGGTGAAGTACATCTGCAGGTGAGCTCCTTGTGCTGCTCTTCTAGTCATCTGAAGTTGAAGACTAATGTATCAACAAATGTAAAATAAAAAAAAATAAATAAATAATTTATTACCCGCATTTGGTTGCATCTTTTGGAAGTAGAGCACACCAGGACAGACCAGTTCGCCAATCAGGAGAATGTAGTGCTCTCTCTCTCTCTCTCTCTCTCTCTCTCTCTGTTCTGCTGCGTGCTCTGTTTCATGACATGACAGATTCCTGTATGCTTCCCAACCATTCCCCTTGGTTTCATTCCTTGTCACACAATTTAGAGTACTACAAGTAAACTTGAACCCCTTTTCCCCTTTGTGACTGAGAAGGATGTGATTTCTGGCACTCAAGTCCCTGGTGGCAAAATAAATCTTCTTGGTTCAAGCCAGAAAAATCTAAACAAGTGGGGAAATAGCAGAGTCTACCTGAGGTCTGATACTTACTACAGATGGTGGTGAACCTCTTAGCTGGGGTATCAGAGGTCTTTATAGTGGTCAGGAAAACGAACATCTGACAGACATACTCTATGAACTGGAAGATGTACTTTGGGTAGAAATGTATCCTATTCTGCCTCAGCTGGTCAGTAAACAAGTGAGCTTGACCTATCTCAGGCATCTATATGATTTGGGTTCCAGTTATTCCACTGCCAAAGTATGTGTGTCAGCAAGTTCTGGACATCATGAGCTTGTGAAGGACAATACTTTGGTCCAACATTGGCTGATCAAGCAGCATCTTAAAGTGAGTTTGCAGCTCAGTCCTCCTCCCTTTTTGAAGAACTACACTCCTTTTTGGACTTGAATGCCTTTTGTCATTTTACTAGAAGATCAGTGCAATATCCATTGCACCATAGAGGCACATTTGAAATTCCTTTCAAGCAGACTTGCCAGTTTTCATTCAAATTATTTATTTGAAAATGTTTTTTTCTGATAACCATCATATCTGCTACATGATGTCTGAACTTCGAGCAATTAACTATAAGAAGCCAGGGTCTGGTCTCTCAGAAGCACAAGATATTTCATAATAGCAAGTTACATTTCCTTCCAAAAGTTTTGTCAGAGTACTCCTTAAACCTCTTCATTCATTTCTCTCTAATTTCTTTGCAAGACAGAAACCATGAGAGAACAGGTCCTTCACATCATGGATGCGAAGTACAACATCAGGGCATACCTGATGTAAGTACATATGTTTAATAAAACAGAAAAACAGTTTGTCTCATTTGCCATGGGGAGGAAAGAGATGGCAGTTGCCAGGTAAACATGATTTGTGATCTGCATCACCTTTTTACCAGTCGGTAAACCAACCATCAAAAAGGTGCTGTCAGAGGCCACTTCACTGAGCATAGTGCTGCTTCCACTGCTTGCCTCAGAAATGCCTCCATTGGCCCACAAAACATGGATTCAGACATCTTGTGATGGCTTAATACTTCAAGGTGCCATCTTCTGAGCCCTTCCTGTTTGATAAATCCCTAGCTCCTTCCATCCTAGGATTTTTATTGCTTATGTGTTAGGTGTGGACATCAAGTGTTGAGTCTGATGTCATAGTGTGTGAAAGTGCTGCTGAGTGTGGCAGCCGAATTGATGTGGAAGCAAGGATAAACTCAACTGTAGATCTACCAAAACAACTTCCTTAATAAGCTGATATGATAAATGCATGTTTATTATATCTTTGTGTAAGAAAGATATAATGCCTATTTATAAAATATGCATTACACCAAAGTAACTCACTTAAAAGGGGGTGGGTCTGGCATACTGGTTAAAGTGTGTACCTCACAGACAAAGGATACAGGAGTTGATTCTGTATCTTGAGGAAAATTGGATAAGCTTAAAAAGGCCCACAAGAACAGCTAGCCTAGTACTTACGTATGGACTTAAACATGCAATATCATATAAAATGTATTATCTCAATAGCCAATTAATACCAAATATAAAACCTAGTTTCATGCAAAATTCAGTATGTTAGACATTCATTTGTTAATAGGTCTCAAAAAACAGCTGCAGTCTTATAAATAGTCCTATTTTAGTTTCACCTGCTCAAAGGGGTTAAGCTACTTTTGGAAAAAACAAAAACTAATGTTGAAGGGGATTGTGAAAAAAAGGCCATTGTTTGCTGTTGTTTATTTTCTCCTCCTTCTTTCTTTTTTCTTTTTTGTTTTGCAGAATATTCTTTTTTTGTTATTGTATCATTTGTGCAGCAAAAAATTGCTATATTTAATGTGGACCCATGTCTTCTAATCTTGAAGAGACAGCAACTTCAGTGTAGCAGTATTGTGGTACCATATTTTGTTTTAAAATTATACACATTTAGTTTGTGAAGACCTGAAAATGTCTATTTTGTCTCATTTTGCACATTAACAAAAAAGCTGCATATTTATGTGCATGAAGTACAGCTCACATCATAAGTTTTGCATACCGAGCATCATTTACTCCCTTAATACCATATTATCATTTTTTTTTTGTTTTAAATGGTTTACCTTTACTTGTTAAACTTGAAAAATGAAAAAAAAAGATCTTTGGTTTGTCAGATTGCCTACATATGGTGAGGACAATATTGCTATAATACAGTCCTTGGTTCTCCAATTTGCTTCCCAGCTAAGGAGGCTTCTGCACAGAATCTACATATCCTCCTTGTTCTCAGGTGGGATGTGGGTCTACAGTTTCCTCCCACATCACTAAGACATGTTGGTAGGTAAATTGTTAATCCTGTGAAATGTGCCCAAATATGTGTGTTTGAGCTTATCTGCAAATTGTGTGTGTGTGTGTGTGTGTGTGTGTGTGTGTGTGTGTGTGTGTGTGTGTGTGTGTGTGTGTGTGTGTGTGTGTGCGCCCATCATGCAATGGACTGGCATTACATGCAGGACTAGTTCTCTGCCTTATATCCCTTGCTTGCTAGCCAGGATAGTATTAGGGTTACCCTATGGCCTAAATAGAATAAACTAGCAGGTATTGGGAAGTAAATATGTTTTTTTAGTTAACCTGGATAGAGCATGGATTTCCATAGACCTTTTCAGACTCAGCCCAGGAGCACTGTCAGATTAAGTGACTTGCTCAAAGTCACCCAGGTAGGCAATGGAGGCTGTGGGAATCAAACTGGATGACAGTAAGCAACTCATTAACAACACCATAATCCTCTGTGCCAACTGCCAGACATGAGACATGAATGAATGAATGAATAAATTAAAATGAGCACATGAATGACAGACATCATTTGCATAAACGTAGCCATGTTGCAGATTTTTTTTGTGCTGAATAACATTGTGCTTCAGTACAAATGTGCTTGTTTTATTTTTTGTTATCTTAATTTGAATGTGCAGTATATACTGCTGCAGTAAATGCCAATATGTGAAGTACTATTGTAACAAAAAATATTTACGTGAGTTCTAGAGCCTGATAGTACTGGAAGAGTGGTAGTATTTTTGGGTATACCTCAAACACTTAAGTTCTAAGTGCTCCAAAACCACTGTGCTGAAGCCAGGTAGTCGAGCATCTTGTAGCCTGCATCAGCTGCACCTCTGCCCAAATTTAAATAAGCATTCAGGCAAGCAGCTGTTGTATCTTAACTGACCACTTTATTTGAGTTGAAGAAAGCTAAGTGTAACAGCCATGGGGAGGGAGGATGAGGCAGATTTTTAGGTTTTGGGTGTGGGGATTTTAGGGTTAGGGAGTGGTAAGGGGATTTTAGGATTGGAGAGTGGGAAGGGAGTTTTAAGTTTAGAGAGCAGGCAAGAAGTTTTATGGTTAGGGAGAGAGAAGGGAGTTTAGGGGCCGAGATGGGGACTTTAAGTTTAGGGACCAGAATGGGAGCTTTAGAGTTAGACAGAGAAACATGGAGATTTTTAGGGTTATGGAATGGGAAGAGGACTTTATGGTTAGGGAGTAGGAAGGCAGTTTTAGGATTAGGGAATAGAAAAGGAGCTTTAGGGAGAGGGATGGGAAATTTGGGTTTAGTGAGCTGGATTGTAATTTAAGGAATGATTGGAGAATTTAGGTTTATGGAGGTGGGTTGAAGTTTTAGGTTTAAGGAGAGAAAGGAGACTTTAGGGACATTAGGGAGAAGGTGTGGAGTTTTAGAGCAAGAGACTAGGACTCTTGCTGGTAACTGGGTGGGAGTTTTAAGGTAAGAGTTAGGGGTCTGGCAGGGCTATACATTTTTTTCTGGTTAAGTACTGAGAGGGATACATGCAATGGGAGACTGAGCTACTGAAAATTTAAGACATGGTTTTACAAGCAAACATCAGTGAGTGAGTGTGTTGCAAGCTAATATCTCATGAGCACCTCTAGTATACCCAGTATTTTCTGATAATGCTGACAAAATGGTGATAAATGTTGTGGTATTACAGGTAGACTGATAAAAACACAAGCTTTTTTTTTTCGCACCGACTGATATGTAGGTCTAAGATTATTGTACAAATGATATGCACATGCCATCTGTGAGTTCTAGCCGTAAAGTAGATTGCACTGTGAATGTAGGCCAGTGTTCATGTTATGGGCTATAAATCAGCTATATATTTATAAATGATAACTCTGCCAGCTTCTGTGTACATGATGCATAATTCTGAAACATTTATTAATTTTACAATAATCCATGTCTGGGTGTGGACCATGCTGGGTTTATCTATGGGTGGCATGATTCGGTCATGAAGGAGAGCACGTGTTTCTTCCTGTGCTGAGCTCCACAGACTGTTGATCATGTTAAACCTGTAATTTGTTGTATCTCTGGCTGTCCAACAAGTATTTGGTTACTGCCTCACAATTACTGCAACTGCATTCTTGAACACCTGGCTTTCCAAAATATTAATGTGCTTCTCCATAGTGTTTAGATAAGTAGGGGTGTACTATATTTGCCTTTTTAACTTTGGTTTCTCTCTTTTTGCTACAGTTTTTAATGAAGTTTGAGAATTGCAAGTACTCTGGTTTCATTCCCTTACCCTCTTGCATAATCACTCCTTATATTTCTCCTTCACTGCCCCTAACCTCTACTCCTATCACTGTCTACCCTTAGCAGACTAGTATGCCATTTTGTTTCCTCTCTCTATCCTTGGTCTACAACTATACCTGCTCCACTTGAAGCCACTCACCTGCTTCATCTTCTCTGTCTGGGTTGCTCTGCTTACTGATTGTCTCCTTCACTACTTGCTGTATCCCGCTCCGTTCGCCCTATGGGCTCACTCCGCTCCCCTCCCCTACCACCCAATTCCCACAAACCCCCAGTGCTGTTACATTTATACTTAACAAACCACACCCACTATACTTCCTATCACAACACCACAACTACATAGTTATAAACTCCTCCCCTTATCTCTATACCTTATCAGCACTAAACTACCCTACTCTTCTATAGCTTCCCCTTCTTACTCCTCTGCTTAGCACACTCCCTCATCTCCTCTATCCATTCTCCGCAGCTATAACCATTACTCTTACATCTATCACTATATTCTTCCTACCCCTCTACCTACTCTAACTATCCTTCTATACCATATCAATTAACCTATCCTATACTTCAACTATATTCTAAACCACCTTTGACTTTACATTAACTTTACTCTGCCATTCCAAATGGCCTACTCACATAAATCTTTGCTTACATACTTTTTTCTGTCTTGTTTATTATTTATATTTCTAACCTTAACCTATACTCTCACTGCCTATGAGCATTATGTGCTGGCCCATAAAGTGTCCCATCTACAAACTCTCCCAACCTTACTTCCCAACTGCCTCTCTCATTGTAACATTACCTTTACCTCAGCTTATCTGCATCCTAAGTTTCATAGATGTACTCATGTTACTTACCTCCCCAATAGGTTAACCTCACCCAAACTTAATAAAATCTTAATAACTTCTTTGATACTACCCAAAACATTCTAACAGGTGGAGACATTCATCCTAATCCTGGCCCAACACCACTAACAGGTGGAGACATTCATCCTAATCCTGACCCATCCCCACTAAATGTCAGTCTACAAAAACAATTGCATAACAATGCTTCCTCCTCTTCTAGATTAGATAACTCCCTCAGAATAGCACATCTTAATATTCGTAGCATCAACAACAAAATAAGCCAACTGCATGTTCTCCTTCAAGCCCATGCATTCAACATTCTTACAGAAACTTGGCTAAAACCTATTACTCATGACCAAGAAATAATCCCACCTGGATACAATATCCTTAGATGTGACCGCACTTCAAAAAAGGGCGGCGGCATAGCAATCTTTTTCAAATCTGAACTCTTTGTTTCTCCCTGTGATGTAGCACTACCCTCAAATACCAATGCTGAGACCCTTACTGTTCAACTCCAAATAAATAGCTCTAAATCAATCTATATAATCTGTTCATATATCCCTCCAGGAAATAATATTACCACCCTAGAAAACATACTTAGTAGCCTATCCACCGACCTTCCTCAAGAAACAATAGTACTAGGAGATTTTAATATAGACTGGACCTTATGCAATTCTTCCAACCCTAAGACCCATATAAATCTATTTGGTTTCACTCAAATAATAAATACCCCCACTAGAATCCATAAGCCTAGTACTAAAGAAACTACTCTTGACTGGATACTAATTAATAGTCACCCTGAAACTTACTTGACAGGATCTCTCCCAGATGACATTAGTGACCATATTCTAACCTACATAGTTAAGCAAAAGAAATCTAGCCCCAAAGACAACAATTTTATCATGTGTCGATCTAAAAACACTTCCAATCTGAGAACTTTATCAATGAACTAAAAGCCTGCAATTGGTCATTACTAAAACTACTCAATCTGGATGAAGCTATCTCCTTCTTTAATTCTACATTCCTTCAAATTCTAAATATCCATGCTCCCATTCACTCCTCCAGAGTCAGGACCAAAATAGCTCCTTGGCTTACAAAACAAACCAAAGAAAACATGTTCCTACGGAACAAAATTTGGGCAAAATGGAGAACCTCCAAAAGCCCAGCAGATCACCTCTACTTTAAACAGTTAAGAAATGCCGTCAAAAAAGATATAATCTTAGATAAAAAGAACTATTATTCCCATCTTCAACATTCAAACTCTAAAAATCCTCAAAGGTTTTGGTCTGGCATTAATAAACTTCTCAAACCAGGCCAGGCTAGAACTCCTTCTCCCAGCTCTATCCCCCATAACAACCCTCTGCGAATAGCAAATGCTTTTAACAACTACTTCATTGAAGCCATTCAAACCCTTACTAAACACTATCACCCCCTACCCCCACTCCTACACAACATACCAACGATTCTCTGCCCTCCCTTCATTTACAACCAGTACCAACTACCTTTATCTGCAAACTCCTTCAAAAACTTAAACCCTGCACCCCTTCTGCTGACTGTCTCCCAGCAGAATACCTTCAAATTGCTGCTAAAGCCATTGCATACCCTGTTTCTATCCTTATAAACAGAACTATCTCAGAAGGTTACATCCCTTCCTTATGGAAAATCTCCCATATAATCCCCTTACACAAAGGAGATAAATCCACTGATATCTCCAACTACCGTCCAATTGCTTTACTCTCCCCTTTAGCTAAAATCATGGAAACATGTATCCACCATCAACTACTTCAGCACCTTCTCCACAATAACTTGCTTGCTAATTGCCAACACGGTTTTAGGCCCTTTCATAGCACTACATCTGCCCTGCTAACTTTTACTGACTGTATTAACAAGAACTGAAACAACAACTCTCTCTCATCTGCTCTATTTATCGATTTATCAAAAGCCTTCGACATGGTTAATCATAACCTACTTATCAATGCACTAAAAGCCCAATATCTTGACCAACAAGCAATCCTTTGGTTTAAATCCTATCTTGAAAACAGAAAACAAGCAGTACTCTGGGACAATAAACTATCCCCACCCCTCCCAGTGGACACTGGAGTACCCCAAGGCTCTATCCTAGGACCTCCTTTTTTTTCCATTTTCATTAATGATCTCCACACTGCTTTTCCTCAAACCTCCTGTATACAATATGCTGATGACTCTACACTTATCTGTACTGCCAAGTCTTCCTCCTTCCTCCAGACCCTTACCCAAACTGTATTTAACAAAGTAGAAAAATGGTTTACCCAACGCTGCCTCCTCCTTAACCCCCAAAAAACAAAACTTTTACTTTTTACTCCCACCCAAAAATCCCCACAGATCCACTTTACCATTACCTCTGACAATGGTACTTGTATTTCCCCTGACTCTACTGCTCGTCTCCTCGGCATAACTATTGACCATAACCTCAGCTTCGATGTCCATGTTAACAATACTATAAAAACCTTCAATAAAAAACTAGGCTCCCTGTATAAAATAAAACCCTTCCTTACCCCACTAGCTAGGAAATCTATTGCCCAGACTCAGCTTACTTCTACCCTGTTCTATGCATCTGCCATTTATACCAATCTATCTAAGCTTAATCTTTCCAAACTGGAAACTAGCTATAATAATATTACTAGATTTGCCACTGGCTCCCCTTATAGAACCCACCACTGTCTCAACCTTCAACAACTCAGTTGGTTAGAACTACAAAACCAACTACAATACAATCAACTGCTGATTGCACAAAAAATTCTGCACCACTCCACCAACACCCCTATCCTATCTAATCTGATCTCCCCATACAAAAATCTTACAACACTACGCTCAGCTAATAAGTTACAGATTGCCAATAATATATCTAATAACAAAGCAGGAGATTCACTCTTTTCCAATGTTGTTGGTAGAATCTGGAATAAGCTTCCAAATACACTCACTTCTCTCTCATCTACACAACTCTTTAAGAAACACCTCAAACATTACCTAAAAAGACAATGGCTTTGTCCCTGCTCAAAGCCTGATTGAAAAATACTCTTCACTTTTTCTCCTCCCCTCCTCTCATGTTTTATAACAAATACCCCACCTTGAGAGTCATTGACTATCAACTACTAACCCCTTCTTACCTGCATTATTGTCCTTCCTAGTCTCTATTTTTCTTTTTCTTACTTATTGGTTTTTATTTTTTCTCTCAAATGAATGTTGATGCTTAATTACTATGTTTAACTGTTGCCTGCTTGTATTTGTAACCCCTCTATTGAATTAAGACATGTTTATCTCCAAAATCTACTCTAATGTCTCTGTACAGTATTCACAAAACTTACTTTCTTTATATGTTATGCTGTATAGTTTAGTAATTTTTTTCTAAGTTTTTAATGCCTTAATGTATTTGTGCGTGGAGCTTTTCTCCCCGGAACTCTGCTGAAAATGGATATGTATCCAGCTAGACTAGCCCGGTCAACAAATATAAAATAAAAATAAATAAATAAATTCCACATTCCTCCTAACTGCACAGATAGCAGTAATGATCTAATCTGACATCTGCATTTCACTTTAACTGTTTTATATTTTCATTTCTGAGCATCACGAGAATACTACATCAGTTTGTGTTGTTTCATTGTAGTGTTATTTTTATTTTGTTTAGTTTCATTTCATTGACATTTGAATGCCAGTCCACTGAGTCTCACTGTTAGCAATGCTTGATTTATAGCAGGCTTTGCCCAATCAGTGAGCATGTTTTTAATTAAAAATAAGCTCTTATTATATAATTATCAAGTATCCCTGTGTTATTCCTGAAAACTGATATTTGTTTCTAATGAGCATTTCTAAGTTAAAAAAAGAATACAATAAAACCATGACAGAATACACCTTCTAACTGTTCTGCACACTAAAGTTGATAAATTGCTGCTAATTTTTATTTGACCAAAAACTGAACTACGGATGGACAGGCTATGTGCATAGTTACTGCAGTTATCAGATACATAAATTAATAGCAACAACGAGACTGTTGGAAGAGAAAGGCCACTTGTCTACTAGCTATGCCTACTTCCTAAACTATAAGCACACATTTCAGATAATCAGCAGTCTGCCTTCTCTTACTTGTATCCTTATCTGAGTTGTTTTATTTCTGTTCCCTTGTATTCTTGAATTTCCATCTTCCCGCTTCATTTTTCTACAACTTGCTTAATGCTGTTCATCTGGTTTTGTTGAGTCTTTTCAGATACTTTTGTAGTGTGCCTCCCCAAAAGGCAGCCATACTCAGACTTTGCACCATCTTTTGTTATTACTTTATAAGCTATTCCATATTAGTAACATTCTTAACAAATCACATTGGTACTGCACAACATCTGACTAGATGTGTCAGCATTTTAGCTTGACTAATGGACAGAAGTTTTAATTTCCAGTTAGCAAAATATTACTTTGCAAAAAATAGCCTTTCTTTTTTTAGCCATCTGCAGTTTCATATTCTTTAATTAGTAATGTTGTAAATAAAGAAAACAGTTGCCCTCTAAAGCATGAGTTTCTAATGGTATTCCTTGTTATAATATTCTTTGTATTTTACCTTTAGATGATGTTGAACTCCAGTTGCACTTGTCTATGTCTGAAACACCTGCTAGACATTATGAGTAAGCAAGTATGTCAAAGTGATGAGTAATACCCTGAGAAAATTGTCCTTTGGAAAAAGTGCATTTTTTTTTGGTTTGCCTGTTAAATTAAACTGCAAAAAAAACTGACGAGAGTATTTCCTCATTTAATACTTTGAGACAACTGGCATCTTGAAAATCCAAAATAATTCCAGATAGATCAGTAGTTTCAACTTACTTTATCCTCAGTTAACAAGTAAAACCCATTCCAAAAATCTGAATAACCTCCCAGCACATCTGTAGTGAGATGTGAAGTGACATTCCACAGCTCACTTCCCTTGTTTCTGATTCCTCTTGTTGTCCAGGGATTGCATTTCTGAATGGATAATTATTTGGAGTGCATAATTTTTACAAAAAGGACAAAGCATAACATGAACATTGTATGAAGCAATACATTTTGAAAAATATTTTAAGACTTTGATGGTAGAACGCAAAAAAGTCCCTTAGAGTTACCTATTTATAGAACAAAAGCCCTTTGCAGATATGTAATAATTAGCTTACACAGCTACTTCTTCAGTTTAAAAGTTGGGATAGTAAAGGGAATTCTTTTTCACTATCAGAAGTAATGCACTGTCTTGAGACCAAAAGCTCTCAGATCAGATGTCACTATTGAAACAGTAAATATTCTTTTAGACAATAGCAGATGAAAGTCAGTGGCTGCAAACCTATCCTTGCATTTGACAGTATGATATCCTTTTGTTCTAATCTGTACCATTTAGAAATGCAGTCTTTGGTATTTACCATTTTGGTTTCAAGGGTAAGATGGCAGTAGGTGTCTGCCTACCCTGTGCATCTGTCCCTGTTTTTATTATATTTTGCTATTCTTTTTGAATGTTCAAGTATTTTTTCAGGTTGCTTATGCATTATATTGATGTCAATCTCTTTCTCAGCCTGGATGTCATTGTTATTCATGTGTGGTTTATGAGTATACATTCATCAGGTCTATATTATGTTGCCAAAGCAGCAAAACAGAGAATGCCATTTCAGTGACGCATAAACAGCGATCTACAACTTCTGTGAACAGCCAGAACATCGATTGTTTTCCTAGGGAAAAAAATCGGTAGGCCAACCACACACAAAATACCATACCGAATATTACAAAATTGGGGGGCTTCATCCCCCACACCCCCCAATGTGGGAGGCTATGCCCCCACATTCCCCCTAACTAAATATACCAACACCAAGATCACACTACAGTGGGGAAAATGGCCGCCAAGTGATTTTTTTTCCCTAGGAAAAAAAATCGATGTTCTGGCCATTCGCGGAAGTTTTAGATCGCTGTTTATGTATCGCTGAAATGGCATTCTCTGTTTTGCCATTTCGGCGACATACTATAGACCCCCTTTATCAGTGGTGGTCCTGTGCCTTTCAGAAGATTCAGCTGTAATAGTTTGGCATGGATGCCGGAATAATTTGAAGCTCTATTGTCTTTTTTGGGTGGTTTTCTTTAACCTCATTTAATCTGTTTTGAAGTACTACAGTCCATTATTCAGCGGGATCTTGTTTATTTTCCACTCAATATTTGGATCATTGTTCATCTGCCTGGCCATCTAGTGGTAATTTTGCATGTTAACATCACGTCTAATTGATTTTGACAGCTGACAGGTAATATATTTAGTTTGACATTGGATCCTCGGTTTTTGTTTCTTTAATGTGCCCTGCATTTTACCTGGATAGCGTTGCCTTCTATAAAGTTATCTTATATCTTTAGTAAGTATATTCAGTTATAGAATATTCAGTTAGAATATTTAATTATCTCATTATCTTCTGTCTCTTCACTTTCTACTAAAAAAAAAAAAAAAAAAAAAAAAAGAAACTTGTTTCCTGCCTTTTCTGTAACTAGCCTAGTCCAGCTACAGATTTGCTGTATCCTGGACTGTTTGTAAACTTCTGAGATCTGCTAGTTCTCTCCTCTCCTGCACATTTACTAGCTTAGTAGTCTAGCACTTTACCAGACTTCTTGTAGCAATTATTGTAGCACACAAAAGTGCTACCAGCACTAAACGTTCTACAAGGGAACTCCAGTACTTATTATTAATGCCCACCCCTCCAGACATGACAAAAGGTCAGTTCCCTCTGCTTTCTCCTGTTAACATGGTGAACTTGGGCATCCTGAGGCAATGTAGCAACTGCCTTATGTACACTGATAATCCTCTCCTCTTACCTCCCAATACTCAGACTTGCAAGAGATGCACTTATATATCCAAATTGGAAGCCACACACTCTCCAACTAAGACTGGAATAGCTGGTCAAGAGGAGAAGGTCAACACTTGCACCACACCACATGGAACACATAGCCCTCCAGAACACACACCGACACTGCCTCCACATAAAAACACAAACTACATACCCACCTTCGTGGAGTCTCTCAATAAAAATCTACCCAAACAGCAGAGACCTCCAAGGCAGAAACGCACTCGATCACCACAACACAACACAACACTAATCACGAGACACATAACCTTCCTAAACAGTGTGCCACTCAACCAAAACCCCTAAGGCAAAACAGCATGCCCAACATACTAGTCATAGGTGATTTGATAGTGAGGCACATTAATGTCCCACTCGATAGGTTGAATAAGGATAGAGTAACAGTCAGCTGTCTGTCAGGTGCCAGGATCCGCCACATAACCCATGCACTCAAGTCCCTTAATAACAGGTACAAATATGACTCTGTCATTGTACATGTGGGTGTGAATGACCTGAGATGTACCTCCCTGGACTACATGAAAAAAGACATGGAGGAGTTCTCAGATTATGTAGCCCAGGCGGGTATGACCCTAGCCCTGATCAGCCTCCTACCATCACCCAGAATGATACCACAGTACAAGGAGAAAAATGATTGATTTCAACCATTGGCTAAGTTTCTGGTGTTGTTCTAAGGGGATCCAGTATCTGTCTACCTGGGATGACATGATTGACAGACCTCGATGCTTTGCCAGAGATGGGCTGCAAGTGTCACCCCTGGGCTTCCAGATACTGGCCAAGGCTCTTGCCACCCCTACAGTGCCTCTTTAAGCGGTGTTCCAAAGACCAAATTACCACCCTAATAGCTACAAACAAATGCAATCTGAGGGTCATGTTACTCAATGCTAGAAGTCTAAATCTCAACATGCACTCACTCAAAGCCCTCCTTAAAATGGAGAACATCGACATTTGTGCTGTAACAGAGGCAGCAGAAAGCACCCCTGCACTACCAGGCTATAACTCATTCCATACCTTTCGGTCCTAGAACTTGGACCGAAGCTCCAAAGCCGGTGGTGTTTCCATATTCATAAAGGATGTACACACCTCCAAACTGGTAGCCTAACATAATGCATCAGAGATACTTCAGGTGCAGCTAACATTGGGTAAGACAGCGATTCAGGTCGTAGCCTCCAATAGGTCCCCAACCAAGTCCCAAGACTCACACTCCATGTTCCTAAGCACCCTGGAGAATATCAGGGTCCAACCTAACACTCTCATACTGGGTGACTTCAACTACCCCTCCGTTAACTAGGAAAACTACTCATGTACCAAGTCACTTGCCCAATTATTTCCTGGAATTCATAAAAAACACAAAGATCCTTGAGAATAAATGGTACCAAATAACCAAAAAACAAAGTAACTGAATAAAAAACGGTACCAAAAACACAACTGGCTCTGTATAAAACTCAAGTTTAATAAATATAACACACAATAAATGCTTTCACACAATAAGTGCTTCTTCAGGCAATACATTACAAGAATAAAATGGTTTAAATAATAAATCTTATCTCATAAACACAATCAACCAATAAAAAGACATTCATAATAAAACAAGTAAGAGGCAGTTATTTACTTAAAGATGCCTCTAGCTTTCAAGGCTGGTTTTATAGAGGCACTCTCATTAATGCCCGGAAACCTATCTGCCTGCATATCAGTAATCCAAGATAACTCACACTCCTCTGTAAAATTTCTAAAATCACCACCCCAAGTATTCGAATCAACCATTTCTATCACCCTGAAACTAAACATATGTTCTTTCCCATACTCAGTAAAGTGCTTAGCTAGTGCATTAAAACCTGAGTTTTATACTGAGCCAGTTGTGTTTTTGGTACCATTTTTTATTAATTTCCTGGAATTCATTAATTGCAATGCACTGGACCAGCTCGTTCTTACCCCCACTAGAGGTAGAAACATCCTTGACCTGGTCACTATTAACATGGGCGACCATTGCTCTATACCAATAGTCAACTCCTTCCTGGTTACATCCGACCACAAACTAATCACCTTGGAAATCCACATCCCCCCCCCCGCCCCACCACCCCCCCACAAAGGTAACCACCATGAAAAACTTCTCCAAAGCTAACTTTGGGCTCCAAAAAACAGAGGTGGCTAACTTCACAGCACCCATGCAATTGGAGAACAGCTGCATGACCGCCAAATCATACACTAATGCCCTGTACAAACATGTACACAAATGCATGGATCTCGCCATACCCACTAAAACCAAGACGCTCTTTTCCAAAAAAAGGAAGCCAATCTGGTGGTCCCCTGCCATAAACAAACTCTACAACAGAAGGAGGAAACTGATGCAGTATAAGGTGAAGTCCCAAGACTGGAAAAAGTCCCTTATCAGCCTCAACAAAAAGTTGAGATCCTCATCAAATCCTCTAAAGTTAGCTATGAAAACAGAATTCCAGTAGATAATAAAGACAACCACAAGGCTTTCTATAGTTATGTAAAGAATCTCCATGGCAATAAACAGATTTGCTCGGAGCTATTGCACAATGGCACCTCCTATACTGAGGCAACAGATATTGCCAATATAGTGACCGACAGATTCAGTGCCACCTTTACCTCTCTCTCCCCCATCAAAGGAACAATCACAATACCAGTAGATTGCCAGGCACCCAGTATTACTGCTGCACAGGTTAAAACAGCACTGTCCAAGGCCAAGAATACAGCTTCTATGGGACCTGACAATATCCCTGGCTGTGTTCTACATGAACTACAGAGTGAACTGGCACCTCACCTGTGTGCCCTGTTCAATCACAGTCTCACCTCAGGCTTTGTCCTTACTGAATGGTGCACTGCTACAGTCATCTCTCTCCACAAAGGAGGAGTGACTACAGACCCTGGGAACTATCGCCCCATTAGCCTGACAAGTCTGATGTGCAAAGCCATGGAACGCATCATTATGGACCTAATAAACATGGATGGAGGGAATCTTCAAACTCTGGATCCCACACAGTTTGGTTTTGTGAAGTGTAGATCATGCCTGCTCAACCTGGTCAACTTCTTTGAGTCAATCACCAGAGCTGTGGATGAAGGCAAGGTGGTTCATGCAGCTGACCTTGATCTGGCCAAGGCCTTTGAAACCATTCCCAACTCAGGAATCATAGAAAAACTCACTAAGCTAGGCACCAACCCCTATATCATTATGTGGGTTGCAAACTGGCTCACAGATAGAACCCACAGTGTGAAAGTAGCTGACTCCAAGTCAGACTGCCGACCAGTCATGAGTGGAGTCCCACAGGGTTCAGTCCTAGGTCCTCTCCTGTTTGGTATCTACTTCTCTGAGGTCCAGGCCAACACGAAGGGACTCTGGCTAATAAAGTCCACAGATGATTGCATGTTTGATGCCATAATTAACTCCCCAAGTGATGTTGACATCCTACAGGAAGGCCTCACTAAGACCAACGAAATGTGTCATCATCCATGAATTACCACATCAATGGTAGTCCACTGAACACAGAAGGCATTATAAGAGATCTGGGAACACAGGTTGACAGCAACCTCACTTTTGACCACCACATTGCCACTGTGGTCAGAAAGTCCTTCTATGTGGCACATCTCATTAGAGTTTTGCATACAGGAATAGAGAGGTCATTGTCTCCCTCTACTCTACCCTCATTAGGTCAATCATCAAGTGCAATGCCCCATTTGGCATGTACCTCACTAGACGCCTGCAACAACTGGAGAGGCCACAAAACCACCTCACAAAGAGGATCCTAGACCTTAAACACTTGTCCTAGATGGACAGACTAAAAAACTCCAAATATTCTCTGTCTCATATCGCCTACTTAGAGGGGATCTCTGCTTGACTTACAAAGCCTTGTCTAACCCGGCTCTGTTAGAAATGCTACATCTAAAGAAATCCCAATCCCTCCACACTACACACTCCAGAGACCTCGACCTCATTACCACAATCAACAGAACAAGCTGGAGGGGCAGGTTCATAACCCAGAGGCTGCCCATGCTATGGAATAGACTTCCCATACATGTCAAGCTGAGTGCCTCACTGGCCCTGTTCAAGAAAAATCTTGATGAGTGGATGCGAAATAGAAAATTCACCCCGGGGATCACTCCAGTGACTCTGCTCGACAGAGACACTGGGAACTAAGATCAGGTGGCACAATGCAAGGGTAATCCTATGGGCTAGGCTTTAAAAGCTCCAGGGCCATTAGCCTAGTACACACCTATGAACCTATGATTTACAATGGGCCTGATTACTGACTTTGACAGCTGTCAAGTTGTATTGTCACATATTGTTGTATTGAAAAGATCTATGTTTATTTGCAGCTTGACAGTTGTCTGTTTGTTTTGGTAGGTTTACTGTTTTCCAAACTATGTTTTTTTTACCAAATATTTTCTAAATATACATGGCTTACTCACTACAGCTACTGCTATTTTTACATCAAATGGCGATAGTATGTTATCAATATGTGATACTCTCCAGGTAAAAGTGAATATAAATTATAAATAAAATGAACATTTTTTGCCTGTCAATTATATTCTGAGCTTCATTTAAACATCCTGCTTATTCAGGCTTGAGATTGAATCACAAATATTTGAAGACTCTCATTTTAAGCTGTTATTTTATTTGTTCTATTGCTTTTACAGGTTCATAGGTTCACAAGTACGTAATAGGCTACCTGCCCTTTGCTGGCCATTTTAAGCCTAGCCAGTTTCCATTTTTTGTATTTGAAATAACTTACCCCATTTGGTTATAGACTGCTCTTACACATCCCATGGTTGATAATTATATATGACTCCTAATGAGAATAATTGGGATGATATCACAGACAATTTGTGGGGACACATGCATGGGATAAAGCATTTAGCAGTCGCATCTGTCCATTTGTAGTACAGGGGACAATAGTGGGGTAAATTTTCTGTTTCTCATCCATAGATCTAAGTTGTACTTGAAAATGGACAGGAATGAACTCTGTTGTATGTAGATGGGGAGTCTGTTCCACAATAGTGGGAGGTGCGCATAATGGTTAAGGTGTCTACCTTACATACACAGGGTGTAGGGTTTGATTTTCACATCAGGTAATTGGCTAGGCTTCAAATGGTCCACAAGAGCAGTTAGCCTAGTACTAATTTATAAACCTCTGAACTTCTGTGCCATACACCTGTCCCTCCAAGCCATTCTTTTGATGTTGCAGAAGAGGTCTAGCTCCCTAGAGCAAGTATTTCTGATACCATTTGACTTGCTGATGTGCAGTAAAGCAATCAGTAATGTTGTCGGCGGATGCCTTGTATGCCAGACACAAGTCACTTCTTAGCAGTCTGTAGGATATAGTATAGTGACAGGCCTTTGAGTCAGTTCATGTGGGACATATTGTTTAGGCCTTGTATACTTTTGGTTAGGTATCTCTGTGGGTATTCTAGTTGTTGCATGTATCTAGATAGATACATGCCAAAGGGAGGCATTATATTCAATGACTGGCCTAATTTTAAATTATGTCGTTGATGTTTACATTATTTAGTTATTTATCGTTTGATATATTTTTCTCATTTTTCTTATTTTATTTGTTCTTGTTCTATTATAAAATACTTGGTTAAATTAAGTACCCTAATAACTGAAGCTGAATTTACGATACCTTAACAACACCGTCAGCCACCAGCTTTGTTTACATAAGTGTCAGAAATGTAGCTGTATTGTCAATAAAGTATACCTTCAGTTAGCAGTGGGGGTATGCATTGATTGTACCTCACCTGTTAGAGGCGATGGACTGCTGGTATGTGTAAAATATGTGTTGCTAAATGACTGATTTGCTTTTGCTAACCAAATAAGCCTATGAGTTCCAGGAGCCTTTTTTGTGAGTGACCCAGGAGATCAATGTAACTAAGAAATTCAACACAATGATAGACATAAAAAGCATCATTGTGACAATGTAGACTAACAGATTATCTGTTACAATAAATAAAAGAAAAATGTACAACCATTTTGTGTCTTTTGGCTTTTCCTGGTTAGTGGTCGCCACAGCGGAACTCCGGTCCGCTAATGATTGGCAGTAGATTTTTACGTGCCGAGTTGCCAGCCCTGATGCACAACCTTCAACGAAGGTATGCCCATTCATGCATGTCTCCACACAGAAGACGCTCTAGCTGAGAATCGAACAGGATGTCTTACTGTGAGGCGACAACGCTATATGAAACTTAAATTCAGTTGTCATAAACTGTGAGACATATGTAGGAAAAAGCAATAAAAGTGAGTAAACAATATTGTGATAACGCAAGCATAATAACCCGCCTAGTAATATCAACCAAGCTTGTATTCAATCTTTATTTTTTAATCTTAATACTGACTTTGAAAGCATTTAAAATTTTCTTTGCTAAAAAGTGATTGAGGTTTAATGAAGAGGGACTTGCATGGTAGTAATAAAGTGCTTTTGCAGTGCAGAGGAAATACATACTGAAATGCATGCCTCAGGAACATCAGCAACAACATCCAAATCTCCTAAAAACAATTGTGATCAATCTAAACTAGGATGAGCAGATAGATTAGTCTTGCAAATGAATTTGCAACTGAACACTTCACTCCACTCCACATTAATGAAACTCCAAGTATCTGCTATCATCTTTCAGTACCAATGTATGCCAACAATGTCAGTTTCAATAAAAATGTAAATTATAACTTCCATTTAAATTCAGAAAAGGCGAGGTAACAAGTAGGGTAAATAATGTTTGAGAAAATAAAGGCTTTAAAATGTATATTTAGATTTTTTTCCATAGAGTTTTCCAATTAAGACAAAGTTCAAGTTTATCATCGTAATAATCTAAGATAGACAAGTGAGTAACACTATATTTGGTCACTGTTTCAATATATTTTATTTGCATTTGTTTACTGGGGTAGTGCACTGATCAGAACTGACCAATTGCAGGCACAACTTGAATAGAAAAAAATTACAGTATACAAAACAATAAAGGCAGTATAAGCAGTCAACACACTAGCACATTGTCAGGAGAAAGACAAATGAAACAGCAACATAACTATTTATACATAACATATAACGTTATATACTGTAGAGAATGAATGTTCTTTATTAAAATGAGACTCAAGAGATTCAGAGATGTGAATCTTAACATTTCTCAAGGGTGTCTTAATTGTGAAGTCCCCAGAAAACTTTGGAAAAGAATAAGAACCACAATTTTCGGTGAAATCAGTAAAAGGAAGGCACTAATAAAGTCATAAATATTTAATATGATATATTAGATTCTGAATCATTGCTTCAAATGATTACTGACCTCTTCAAATTATGGCATAGAGACACATTTATGACATTGTCAAACTGATCCTATCATCGTCTGATTAAGTTTCAACTCAATAAACAACAGAAGTAAAACTAAAATAGAATAAGGCCAAAATGAAAATATGTAAGTGTTTACTTTCTTAAATTTTCAAGTCACTGAGACATTGATAGGTCTGTTTTTCTCCACAAGATGTAGAAAAGGTTAGCTTTCAAGCCAGGTTGGATACTTCTCTGCATGGAAGAGGCTAAAGCGTATTTGATGGTAGATTATTTCCATATTAATATACTCTGTACAAAACACTGAGCAGCTCCAGGCTCGTATTACTGCACATTGAAAACTTTGAATAAAGTAAGCTTATGGGGATGTAATGGAAGATAGACTGGCATTACAGAATTTATAGCTACTTTGACTCATAAGTGTCCTAAGCCTTCCAAACTGGGATCTATACAATCAGCTTCAAATCCAAACCAAATGTAACTGGCACCAAGCAATATTCAGTTTGTTTGTTTGTTTGTGTCTTTCAGCTTTTCCCAGTTAGGGGTCGCCACAGCGGAACTCCGGTCCGCTAATGATTGGTAGTTGATTTTTACGTGCCGAGTTACCAGCCCTGACGCACAACCTTCAATGAAGGTATGCCCATTCACACATGTCTCCACGCAGAAGATGCTCTAGCTGTGAATCAAACCAGACAGCGTCTTACTGTGAGGTGACAACGCTACCGCAGCACCACCACCACTGCGGGCTCACCAAGTGAAGTAAAAGTGTTTTTTTGTATTCCAGCCCTTTAAAACATTGCATTCAGTGCAAAAGACTGTTTAGTGAATCACTTTAAGTCCTCAGCCTTCTTCAGCATGCTCTACAAATAGCTGTAGCATCCTGTTGTAAATAGGGTTTAACCACTTCACCATAATTACTTAAGAATGCATTTAAAGCAACAGTAGTATATTTGACAAGTACATTCCCATTAAAACAAAAGTGTAAAAATAAAAGCAGAAACTATACTACAAATGTGTGCAAGATCTCCGAACATTTTAACTTTTTTCTCTTAGCATATAAGCAACCTTAAATATGATAACATATACATTGCAGACAGTAAACACACTGAGTGAATTGTGTGTTAGTCACTATACAGTTGACAACAAAGTGTGAGTAGGGGTTGAGGGTTGGATTAATGGTTAAAGTGTTTATCTAACTGACACAAAGTAGCGGGTTTGATTGTCACCATTGAGGGAAATTACCTAGGCTTAAAATGACCCACAAGAGCAGCTAGCCTTGTACTTGCCTATGAACAAGACTGGCTATTGTAGTTAGGTGGTTCTAGAAATTTCTGGGCTTGACAGTAGATGATCTGGAAAGGGTATTGTAGATTAATTAGGTTGATGTGGTGAGACTGGCTAGGATAACTGTGATTGTCCTTAGCGAAAGTCTATAAGTGAAGTAATTAAAAAAATAAATGAATTTGCAAGGGAACACATCCCCTCCACAAATGATTAATCTGACAGTGAGTTTTGAAGGACTAGAGGACAGAAAAAAAACTGATAGTATTTCATCAAAATGGATGTGTAGAAAATAGATGGAAGGCCTAAGAAATTGGAGGAAGAATGCTAGAAGATAAACAATGGCAGAAGCTCTTCATTTCAACAAAATATAGGTGGATATATGAAACATAAGAAACAGACTGACAGATGATAAGCAGCACCTCTTCATGGATCACATTAGAAACAACATATTTATGATGATTATACAGATGTTATAAGATGAAGCAAAAGTATTCATAAAATAAAAAAATATATAAAAATTTGCAAAATGTGATATATCCAGCTAATGCCTAGATATTATGCTGTTAGATAACGTAAAAGGGGAAGAGTACTACTTACAAATGTGTGGCAAGAAACAACATCCATAATTCCCACTCAGCATATTCACACTTGCAATGTTATTTTTGCCTTTTAGTTTCTCCAACTTGTATAGGATTTTTAATACCATGACCAGAATGGACCCAATTCCTAAATCAATGCATAATTTAAGTTCATGAAATCAGTTTTACCTCAATTCCTGATTTTACCAGCATGCTCAACTCAACACACACAATGCTTCCAGAGCCAGCTCTTTCTCTAGTCTATATAGGTATGCTTGGAAATTTTTTCAAATATCTCCATTGTTCATATTAACACAGGAAGTATCTGAACATCCTTATTCCACAATTCTCTCATTTCTGCTTGTATGTTTTGATATTTTATAATGTTATGTCTTCCAGGACCTAAGACGCTCCAGCTGCATATAGTGATTTCAGTAATTAATGCTGCTTTGTTCCTTTCCCTCTGACTACAATGTTTGATTTTCTTGGGTCTACTTTCTTAACTGCTGGTATTACCTGTTCCCACATGATTATTACTTCTTTATTTTCAGTAATCCTTTGTGGTTCATGTTTCCAATGCTACTCAGCTACCTGTATGCTATCATAGTGACACAGTTTCGAGTGTAACAGTCTTGCCTCATTGTTGTGTCTATCAGTGTACAGACCTTCAGCCATAACCATATCACAGTCTAGGACAAAATGTGCATTTGTTTCTAGTTCAGCACTGCAAAACCAGCATTGGTCTATATTGCCTAATTTTTTTATCGATTTTGTGAAGCAATACATATATGGTCCACTATATTAACTTTCCACTGGTTGATTTAAGTTCATTTTACCTTAGCCATTCAGGCAGAAGTTCTTGATCAACATCTGATTTCTCCATCAGTTCTATGTATTTTCCAGTATAATAATGAGCTTTCTGGTTTTCTTTTAGTTTTATTTCTTCCAATTGTATTCTTTATGTTCTTTCTTTCTTTTTTATTTTTTGTTGCTACCCATTTTTACTACTTACAGTCTGATTTCCATGTTAACTCACTTCATAAAAGCTTTTACTGGAATTATTTATGCTGGAAGGCCTCTTCCATGTGTTTTTATAACCCGTAAGAGGATATGTTGGAAATTTTCATATCCTGAACTGTGTTTGAGTGGGCTGTAAAATGATCGTACTGGATGGAATGCATACAATAGTAATCTGAACTTTAAAAACAATTGCTAGAATGAGGACGAAAACAAAACCCCAGCAATAACATTGGAGTACTTTGGATCATGATTATATAAATGTAAGCATGTGGAGACAAAAGTGTTTCTTCCTGGACTTTGAGTAAATCCTTATCTATGATAATAAGTCTTGAAAGCAGGGGACATGTATATAGTAAAATATTACAAATATTTAAGGGCAAATTGCTGATTAAAGGCTAGAAATAATAATAAAGATGAATAAAGTAGATGATGAGATGTGATTCAAAGACTCTGCACAACCTTTCATCCTGTTGAGGAAAGAAAATGAGAAAAGCACGGGAAAATATATCAGAAACAGAACAGCTGACATATCCACTGTATTGCTAATACAATTCATGACACCGTAAATAAATAGATGGTGTAGAAGAAAATAAATGAGGCTTAACATGGACGTATATGCAGAAATACTCTGCTGAGCATACAGTCCCTATATACTACAAATATAGAGTTTTATGTTAAACTGCATATATTATACTTTATCGAAAGTAATATTAATAATAAAAATTAATGAAAAAAGAAAATGCAATATGATAGATTATTAGGATATGTTTTGTAGATTGATTTCTTACAAATTCATAGAGCCATTAAAAATACAATTGTCTTTTGAAAGACTTGGCGTTCAAAGGTTTAAGACAAACACAGCATTCAAAAATATAAGAAAACTGTAGTAGTAGTAGAAGATAAGGTCCCAAAAATATATATTAGTTAAAGCAGGTAAGGCAATCAGATTATCAAATAGCTTTGTAGATATGATAAAATCAGTTATGAAGGAGGACAAAACAGAATAGCAGGTAATACAAAATTGGCATAGTGGTGCAGCTTAATGAAACAGAATATATGTGCATGTGGCTGCAGGCAAAAACCAAGTACCAAATATATCATATTTACAAAATAAAACACTGCATATGTACCACATACAAAGTAGGTACCTTAAAGTTAGGGGGAGGGGACAATTTTAGTCTTGTCATGGACTAAATGGTTCTATAAACATAATTTTTCTTAGAGGGTTAATGTCAGAATTAGTTTGACTATTAAATATATTTTAAGATCTCACAGAAAAAAATGTTAAGGACATCAGACAAAAATGAATGGCTAATGCAGCCATATAAACACACACTTCATGTAAACGACAACATGATGGTAAGGAACCTGAAGACCGAAAGAGGACAGATGATGCAATTTCTCTCTACAAATGTGAAAGTAAGAAGTAAGACGCTACTAATAAATTAAACTACAAAAGACAAGGTGCTGCATTGTTGTCCGGCTGGGAAATAAGTACAAAACTGGATTAAAGTACATGGTATAATCAAAAAATATAATGAGCTAGCCAGGAGTCTCCATCAGGAAGCAATATAAACAAAGCCTTTTTTATCTTCTAAATTAACACTGTAAAAAGACTCCAAGTTGAAACATCAATTTAAACTTATGTTTTCTGTTTATAATGCATATTCATGACCAAAATTTGAACTGATTTAATAGTTTATCCTTGGTAATATAGAATATTGTGAACTTAATACTGAAGGCAAAGCTAGATGGCTGACCAGGCAGAGTATTTAAGGCAACATCAATACACAGTGGCAAATCATGTCTACAGATTTTATAGGGTAATAATTATATCAAAGATGAAGGAGATCATGGAAGTGTAACTCATATGGATGACGAAAATGCTGGCAGCTAGGCTTGAGAAAGTGAAATCTCAAATTATAGACAGGGCACTCTTTGGATTTGCTTGCAACAAGCAATCAATTGGTAACCAGTGGGATATCTAGAAATTGTTATATAGCATAGAGTTAATTAATTGTTAACTGAGATGGCATTCTGATCTTTGATATGAAGAAAACATTCAATCTGACAGTGAAGAATTTCTTGCAGTAGGTTATGGAACACATGGGGATTAACTTACACATTCACAAATGGATACTGATGCAAATACAAGTATTAGTGAACACTAACCTCTCTGATCAATCCCAAAATGCAGGCATGCAAGGGTAACTAGTTGCTTTTTGAAGGGTATGGACATCTGGCTAGAAGGGTTAAGGAACATCTAAAGAGAGTACTTCAAAACAAAAAGAAATAAAGACTGGACTGGCAAGAAATAAACTGAAATAAATCCGAGCAAGATAAATAAAACTCAGGTTTAATAAGCGCTTATTAAACCTGATTTTTATTTATCTTGCTCGGATTTATTTCAGTTTATTTCTTGCCGGTCTTTTGTTTTAAACATCTAAAGAGAGATAAAAGTAAGAAACATGGACGTGTGGCATTTATTAATTTGCAGATGTCTATATTCTAGTAACCGAAAAGGCTGAGGAGATTCTCCTGCTGCTCTTGGAAATAGCTAGCAGATTAAAAATGAACCAGGCCTGGAATGTAACATTAAAAAGATAGTTATTATCCCATTAGGTGAAAACAAAAAGGAAAGGGGTAGGGGCTATAAATCTGCAGTCGGGGAGAGAAAGTGGAAAATGACAAAAGAACTTAGACATGAGCCTGCATTGATGACGTAGAAATGGAAAGGAAGAAAAATAACACACTTAAAGGGTTTATTAACATCAGAATAATGGCCAATTTGGGGGTGGGATATCTGTGAAGACATATCCCACTAAACCTAAGAGAAACTAGATTATAAGCAAGATCCATGAGGCTTGTAACAACTTTATTTGGAATGAGGGAAAAACTAGCTTATCTGGAAAGAGACCAAGTGCCCAAGTAAGGTTGAGAGGTGGATACCATTTGGTTACTAGAGATATTTAATGGCTTTCATAGTCAACAGAAAAACAATAGGAGACACAGATTAGATGAGTGCATGTTATGGAAAAAGTTTGAAAAGAAGATATTAAAAGATGTCAAGGATAAAAGAGCTCTGATATTTAGGGGAATCACAAAACATGTGAAATAATGGGATTGCGGTTATGAGTATTTCACTAGGGGAGAAGAAATGGAAAATGATGTTAGTGTTTTGAAAACAAGAGTAGAGAGATTTAATAAGTATACGGATGGACAAGGTACTGTCACGGTTGATCATATGAGAGGCACACTGAAAGCAGAAATGGGAATTAGAGCAAACTACAAATTCTAGTTAAGGTAAGGCAAAAAAGTGGATATGGAGTGGTTCAAGAAAATGCAGGCAATACAGATTATCAAGGTGCGGTTTCATGCTAATAGGTTCATAGATAACTACTAGGCAATCTGCCCTTGTTGGTCATTTTAAGCCTAACTAATGTCCCTCAAAGTTGAGAATCAAACCCTGTACTCTGTGTCTGTGAGGTAAGCACCTTAACCATTATACCAAAAGAGCAAGAAGCAGTGTTCTGTCATAATGTCCACTTTACCTTGGGTTAATGGAAAGGATGGAATGATAGAAGCATGGCTGAGTTGAACTACCTAAATTTAAATGAAACAGAGGGACTTGACACATTAAACATTCTATATAGCAAATGGTAGGAAAGTGAAGGAATTTCCCTTGAGGTCATTTGATAAAGGAGGAGGCCCTGTATATATATATATATATATATATATATATATATATATATATATATATATATATATATATATATGGGTAAATATGATAGTTATGACTTTTTCAGGACCAGCAATGTCTATTCTTACATATACGGTATGCTATTAGGCAGCATTCATTCAAGCTGAGAGGAGGAGTGAGGGGGAGATGAATGTCCACAATTAGGAATGTGGTGAAAGGGGTGTGAACTTCATTAATACAGTGCCACTAGCTGTTTGGTTTAGCAGCTCTGGGTGAGGCATCAAAGAATGGATATAGTGGGCACAAGTCTCAAATAAATGGGAGTTTCCTTAGTTCAGGATAGGAGAAGACCAGAAGGTTCTAAGTAATGAAGTTAGGATTAATGTTCATTTATGGCATTGTGGGGTGAAAGCTTGGTAGCCAGAAGTTTTATGTTGTATGTAAAGAAAAGCGCTTTTATCTTTATAAAATTTAAATCTTAATTAGGTGTTTATTAATGCCTGCTTAGGAAGACCTTTAATGAACACCGACACTTGCTGCTGTAAAAATTATAAGTTTCATTCTATAAGGAGAGCAACAACTCAAGGTAACAGTCTGATGGGGGCATAGACCATGGATAAAGACTAGGATAAACTACTGAGGTGATAGATTATATTCAGTTACATTCTGCAGGCTACCAATGACGGACAACCTGAAGGGCAGTTTCATTTGTTATGTATTTCATATTCATTAGGTTGTTAGAAAAATTGTATATGTATTGTCTCAGAAACATGTTTCCTTTCATTATTAATGAGACATTAATATACACCCTTTATTCTTGTTTTTCTTTCTTCCTTTTTTGTAGCTATACCATTGTTCTTGATATGGCAAGATAGTTCTTAAGGTAATCATAAGGGTGAATATGTATAGGATTACAAGGGCATGTGTACCTTGTCTCTTGATAAATATGAAAACAGTGGAAACTATTAAGGATTTTGACCTACTATCCAACACAAAAGATGAAGGAATGTGGATGTGGCCTATCTCAACTTCAAACAGGTATTTGACACAGTATCTCAAGATCATTTAGAAAGTAAATTAAATGCCGAGTCTCAGTAAAACAGCCTAGGTTAAACTTTAGCTATACAGATGTATAGACAGTTAATGGTTAATGGAGCTTTGTCTCAGAAAAGGGATTATTTGTGAGAAAACATTCAATTCAGTACCCTCTACAATCAGTTTAATGCATTTATATACAGTATCCTATGGATTTAGAAGAAAAAGGATGCATTTTTGCAAACTGCACAAAGAGTCATAATATGGCTGACACACAAGAGAGGGTAAAACATTGAGAACATTTTACAATGTGAGAGGAATGGTTAGGCATATGATGGCTTAGAGGCAAAGTAAAGAACTACAGGGTACCACATTTGGTAGTAAAACTCCAGGGAGCATGTGCACAACAAAATGACATCTGGGGTGGTCATACCAGATGACAAGTTAGACAAGCACTGTGAACCGCAGTCAGGCTGGATACTGACAGGAAAATATATAACCAATTGAAAAAAAGTAGCTGTTCAGCTGCAGTGATGATGGTGAGACTCTGGAATAGTTTGCACAGTTCTAGAATCCCATCCACTAGCTACCATTGATGAAATCAAGGTAGTTCAGAGGAAAGTACCAAAAACTGTATATCAAATGATCACTGATACAGATGCTGAGATGGTAAAGAAACTTAATATAATAATGCTAATGAAAGAAGTGGCAAGAGAATATCAGGGAAGTTTAACAGTCAGTGAAGGTAGCATATTCCAGAAGAAGAGATATGCAATAGCAGGGTGATGCTATCTGTGCCTCATGTAACATTTTAATGGAAAACCAATGAAAAGAGTAGTCTTTCTGAAGAATGTTTTAAAGAAAATATTACTGGGGTTTCACAGATAGCTGGCATTATCAGTTTTTGTTATAGTGAATTGTGAGAAGAATTTGGTTCAGAATCGGTCAGGATCTAAACATTATGAAATAGGTATGGCATGCAGTTGGTGCTGATTTATGAATCGTGGACTATGATGATGGAGGAAATTGGCATAAGTGCTCCATATATGGAATACTACAACTACCTATTTGGGAAGATCATATACAAGGATTTACCTGATTCCATAGCCATGTTTATGAATGACTCAAGGTGTAGGTGTTTTTAATGTATACAAGCCACAGATCTTTGAGAATTATCATTATGAACCCCACACCAAGGGTCTATATCAATTTGTCAAAGGTTCACTTCTGCAAACCTTTCTTCATTAACCTGAAACCACTGAACGTTCATTTTAACGAACATTCATACTGAAAAAAATTTATACCAGGGAAAGGAAGCACTTGACCAACAGTACATCAGAACATGCACTGCAGTATGTCAAAGCCATCCATGTGGGGAGCTGCATCAACCCCCCCCCCAATGTGGGGGTCTGCTCCCCACACACCCACTAACTATGTATACCAACTTTGAAATATTACTACAGTGGGGAAAAGGGCAAATTTGTGCTGTTGGCCAACTGCTTCCTTTCCTTACTTAAATCTTTTGCTGATGTGAACATTTGCAGACCTGAACGTTCAGTAGTTTTGGGTCGATGAAGAAAGGTTCACGGAAGTGAACCTTTGTCAAACTGATATAGTCCCCCACTCTAGTTGTATATATAAAATCCAACTCATAAAGAGTTGGAAACTTTAACTTCTGAAAAAGTGTGATGCATTGAATGAGGATATAGTTAAAACATTTGGCACCTTTCCTTTAGCCGTAGTTCTCAACCTCTTAAGTTGTCAATGTGGAGCTCAGACCCTAACAACGTGTGATAAACAGGCAAAAAGTGGAGCACCCTAGTTTTGCACTATCTGAAAATGAACCATTTCCATGGTGCCAGGATGAAGTGTTCTCAAAATCAGTAAGTTGAAGTATGTATCAACCAAGAATTAACACTATACATATGTAAAATTCTGTTATAAAAAACACAGAGTGCAACTGAAGTTATATTGTAAACACTATTAGAGCTAAGTATGCAATCAATGACAAGTCATCCCCTTGTAATTAGAAAGCAAAAGCAACTCTGCATAGGACTGAGCCTACGTATTTTTTCTACTGACAAATTACATTTCTCATGATTTAAAAATACTTGTGATTTTCACAATTAAAACCTCTAAAGCCCCTGCTTTAAATATCTCAGAATTCAAGGATTTCAAACATACTAGCCTCATCCAATGCTATACTAAGGTTTCAAAATTTGCTCATGGCAGTATGAGTGCCAGTGATGATACAACAGGTAGCTTCACAAAGGAGTTCTACACCCATTTAGATGAGTAGAGTTAACAGTCCCATCCAGAGCAAAATATAATGGGAAAGTCAATAACAAACCACCCTGGTGGTCACCCAAACTCAGGGCTGGACTTAAGCTGAATGAGTTATTGGGTGCAATAGAGCTTGCATGTAAGGAGGGGGACTACACTTACCACTGCAATCTGATGTTCACAACTCAAACAAAAAAAAAAGTCTGCACTTTGAAGACCAATAAAATGCTTTTATACCTGAAACTGTAACAAGTTATTTACTACAAATGCTCCAAGCATCTTGCTACAGTCAAACAACTACACACTGAACGTTTCGTCACTTCAGCCAAGACTACAAATATACGAGCAGCATTTCATTTACAATTGCCAGTACTGCACTCCTCCACCATCAACATCTGATGATTGTGAATCCCAGATATCTTAAGGAGCAAAGAAACAAAAGACTTTACCTTGAAGACCAAAGGAAAAGAAAAAATAAAAGAGAAAAAAATGTTCTACTCTGAGACTGTAGCAAGCTGCTTGATACAAAAGTGACAAGCAATTGCTTCAGTTAAAAGGAACAAGCAGATTGCTTCAGTTAAGCTCTCACACACTTTCTCACTCTTTCTTTCTTTCTTTCTTTTTTTTTTTTTCAGAACATTCCTGATTGATTTTTTTTTTGTGGTCAATTATTGTGGATTGAACTCATACAAAAAATGCCAGACTTTTAGAATTTCATACTTCATATTGTTCAGAAAATGCATCTCGATTCCAGACTTGGTACTCTATTTAATTGTTTAGTAAACTCAAGAAATATTTTTAAAAATGTTCCATGATGTTGGACACTTTTTATGCATTATTTTTTGTCTATGTACAGAATTCTTGCAAAAAAAAAGTTGAAAGTATGCGACAAATACAGTAGTGGCATTTTTAAACAAATGCCAGTACCGTACTTCACAGCTGTCCAAATTTCACAGCATGTCCAGATGTTTGTGTCATATTTTAATCTATTCCTCATAAAGTTTGTTGTTTTCTGACAAATCATTGAGGATGGTGGAGGTGGGTCTGGGTGATGAGTGAGTTGTGGCTTGAGGGTCCCCACAAACCTGCCCCAAGTTGGGCCCACAGTTACTATGGCTAACCCTGTCCAACATAAACTTTACAAAAAACAAAATCTTTAAATTATTCAGCAGATCCCACACCTCTCATATCACTGGAAGTTTCAGAATTATTAGCAAAAACTTGAAAAATACTGTTAGGCCTACTAAAGCAACCCATTAATTTAGGTTAGCAGCTGAAGCTAAGGACAATTATAAATCTTTCTTAAGCTATATTAGGTAAAAAATAACACCCAACATTGCACTGAATGTGTTCAGAATGGCACATCCCATTCAGTCCAAATACATATTGCCAATATTCTAGCAACAAATTAAATATAGTTAGAGACCTCTGAACATGGATTGATAACACGCTCTCTTTCGGTCATGATGTGACAGCAGTATTTTTTATTTTATTTAGTCTTAGTTGACCAGGGTAGTCCCACTAGGCTAGTAGCATCTTTTCAGGGGAGACCTGAGGTGGCATTTACACTACTAGGGGTAATCTGGCCAGGGCTTTGAGGAACTTCCCCTCCTATTTTTAATAAGTGCCTTTGGATTTTTTACATTCACTTCAGCTACTATCAACTCAAGCAGATGGGGTCTTGCTTTAATGTCTCATACAAAGGACAGCATACCCAGGAGTGCAGCAGCACCCTTATGCTGCACTGCAGTTTCAGCAATCAGTCTATATAGTGTGGGAATAGAACCCACAGACTTCTGCACCAAAAGCAAATATGCTACCTGTCACGCCACTGACAGTAGTCAGAAAATCCTTCTTGTTAGCCCAGCTAATTGCCAAAGGAATGTCATTCGAAATCTAAAGAGGTCATCATTCTCATATTTTGTATTGATTAGGCCAGTTACTGAGTACAATGTCACCTTTGAGATGTACTTAACTATCATCAACCAACAATTTTATTTATTTATTTTATTTTATTTTACATTTGTTGACCGGGCTAGTCTAACTGGATACATGTCCATTTCCAGTAGAGGCCCGGGAAGATAAGCTCCAAGACAGAACAATGAAAAACAACAACATAACAAATGAGCAACATTAAACAAAAATCATATTTACAATGCATATTACAGGTTAACACAGTAAATTCAGCAGTGCAGAATGCAGGCATAATATAGCATACTGGTACAATATATGATGTTCTAGAGGGAGATAGTATTGTGGTCAAATAGGAAGCAATCACAGTTTATGAGTAGAAAGGGTAGGTAGAGTAAAGTATGAAGAGGCACATAACTAGTCAGGCTTAGTACAGGGGCATAACCAGTGTGTTCTGAGGAACACTTTCAATTTGCTTTTGAAGAGTGATAGTGAGGGAAGTGAGGAAAGTTCACTGGGGAACTACAAAGATCTCAGAAGTTCCTAAGAATATCATGAGATTATCATGAGATTAAAGACTGTGAGCTACCAGGAAAGGCTAGAAGCACTGCCCCTTTATTTACTATCTTTTAGCCTCTTGAGGGGTGGCCTGTGTCCCATGTTCCATACCATTAGAGATACAGTTATCCTGGATCTCCTGGAACTTTGCAAGTATAATAGTGCCACTAATACCAGAACCAGGGACCTAAATGTTCACCAGCAAATAAAAAAAAACATGATGGGGAGACAGACTCATTACACAGCACCTCTAGAACAGATGGTCTCTGAAGGTTAGGCAGTGAGGTACAATATCACCCCTCAAACAGAATTTAGATAATTGGATGGGTACCCATAAATATACCTTGTGTTTGACTGGCCTAGACCTCCTAGAGAAAGGGAGTACAGCCTGGGGGAGGTCTGTGAAAAAAACATAAACATTCATTAGACTTAATTGCCATGATATTCCTATCAGTCTTATGAATATCTGTATTTAACCATTCATTTTCACAGTTGTAATGTTGAGGCATTTGATGCAGAGAACAGATTCAGGAAGTAGAAAAAGGGGTTGTAAAATTCTAGACAGGTATACAAAGGACAGCTGCTGTTACAGTGATTAGTTAGGTATCAGATGGTGGTACAGTTTAAATTGTACTATTTTAAGTATTTTTTGGTATGATCATACATCTGTTTTCAAAACAGGTAGCTAGGAAAATGTAGCAGGACTACCACGATATAACCTGAGTGATATTTAGTCAGCTTTCTAGGAGATTTCAGATAGATATTTCCCATTCTATTTGAATAGACATGTCAGCAGCAGGAATTTAAGAAAGCATAAAAACAAAAGGTAAAGATAGGGCTAGAAAATGAAATGTGAAATGAAAGAATGACTTAGTGAGATATTGTTTTATGCATGAGGTGGCGAGAAGCTGAAATGCATTGCTAGACAGAGTGAAAAAGTTTAAGTTAAAGGGATTCAAATGTGCTGGGACAGAGGAAAGAAAAAGAAAGAAAGAAAGAAAGTGGATGGAGAATAAGAAATTTATATCGGGCATGGCACCCGTGTCTCTTATGGACAGAGGTAGCTTATAAATGCCTGGCCCTCAATGTCCTATTTGGATACAGGACATCATTTTTCTTTCTAAAAAACTTGGCTAGGTTTTAAAAGACCCCCCAGTGTCATTAGCCTAGCAACGATCTATCAATTTATGAATCTATGAAAGAAAAAAAGAGAAAAGGAAAAACACAGCTGCACAGTAGTTAGCTGTATCATTTGTATGAATTCCAGCTATACGAATATCTCTTTCACTGGCATATTTGTATGTTCATATTAATTACTTAGAGTAAAAATATTCAGCAGTGCTTGTTTGATTTTTGAATATTATGAGACAATGTTCTTTCCAGTCTATCCTTTAGACAGTTTTGCTAACAGAAGCAGATCTCTGCCTAGTATGTAGGGGGAGAAAATCATTGTTGAAGAGATTCTGAGCATCTGTATACAGCGGTAATCTACTTCAGTCGATCAGGCTTAAAAACTAAAGCTTTTTGTACTGTTTACAGATGTTTACATCTTTCTGTTTAACTGATAGCTTAAGTACTAAGGTACTTCTACAATAAAACTGTTGCAGTATCTTAATATAGCAACTTTTAATTTCAAATACCTAAAACTGCCTTTTTTCTAAACACGGAATTAGTTAGTATGTCTGTGCAAATATTAGACAAACTATCCATTCATTATCAACCTTGCCTGAAGCTACCTGAGTAACATCCTGTAGACCTGAGTACTTACTGCATTGCTAATGCACAAAAACATGTTGATTAGAATTTTTTGATGAGTATTTGTAACTGTACTTTGAATAGATTTTAACTGCATTTTAAACATTGTTTGAGTGGCCATCACTGATTTCCTTTTAAGGAAAAAACAGGAGACATAAGTACATGCAGTCAAGTCGGGTGCAAGTTCTAGACAGGACTTAACATGAATCTGAATTAGATGTCAAACTCCATTATTAAGCCATTCCCCCAAACACTAACACACGCTCACACACACACACACACACACACACACACACACACACACACACACACGCACACACGCACACACGCACACACACTCATAAACACAAGACATACACACATATGGATGAACATACACCCACACTGTACACAGAAAGCTGAAGAAAGGTATTACAATATGACAAAAATCTGACCCAGAATAGTATCAAGGTTATCACAGTAGTAAGAGTAAATAAATAAAATGCAGACATAATTACTAATGTACAAATATGAAAATGCTGATGAAAGAAGACATACCCTTATTGATTTTTCCGGGTGTATATCAAAAGTCCGAATGCTCAAATGTCCGAGCCACAATCTGTGAGAAAAAACAATACCATATAATATAATATGGGAGGTCTGCTTGGGGGGGAGAATGAAAGAATGAACAGGACTTACTTATTTAAATTTGTTTAATTTGATTATAAATTGCTTAGTGTGTCTAATACCGAACGCCGAAACTTCGAACTGGGAAGTCCAAAGTCTAAAAATAACGAAGCCGCAGAACATCGAATTCTTTCCCAGGAAAATAACTTGGTGGGCCGTTTAAGCGGCTTTGCTATTTCCTCCACTGTGGTGTGATCTCGGAGTTGGTATATTTAAGTAGGGGGGGTGTGGGGGGCACAGCCCCCCATGTTGGGGGGTGTGGGGGACAAAGCCCCCCACATTAGAAACAGTATGTAGTGTTCGTGTGCTTCTACGTTTTGTACCGGAACAGCAATTTTTTTCCCCTGGGAAAAAAATCGCTGTTCTGAGTGTTTGGAGTATTTAGTTTTCAAACTTTTGGGTTCGATATTTACATAGTTGAAGTTCTGACACTTCGAATATGTGATATAGACCCGATTTACTCAGCTATCCATAGCTGTCCCACTGTAACTCCCATCAGTGTGAAATTAACAGGAAAGGAGACCAGGTTTACCAGCCGGTTGTTGTAATCAAATATAGGTTGTAGTTTAGAATATTTATCTTTGGGTTTATAGAATCCTAGCCCTGTGAAACAAGTGAGAAGTGTTCTAACAGAATCTTCCTGTAGGAGCACTGTGCCGCACAATCGCATCTTAATGAGCTGCAGCGAGTTACATCAGACAGCTTGTCTTAGTGTTCTCTGGTGAGAGGAGGACGAGGTGTCAGGTGACCTAGTCTGAGAAGGTATGAGCATGGGTAAAATGCCAACAGTTGGTGGCAGCATGGCAATACTGTGCCTGACATATGCATTGACATGGATAATAGGGTTCTCAGGACTTGCAGAGACATCCATGTAGCACTGTTTCATGCTTAAAACTCTCTTTCCTACCACCCACTGACACTCAGAGCTGGACTTATGCATAGGCCAATTAGGCAGCTTCCTACATTGCTGTTCTTCTAGGAGTACTTGTCCACATTTATTTATTTATTTATTGTTAAAGCCATGAAATGTGTTGTTTCTTTGCTTTAAAAGATAAGTAAATGTATAACTGTCCTGAGGCACCCCGTTAGAAGAAAACATGCTAGCAGTTTAGTGGGCACCCTGTGGGGAAGGTGTTGCAGACTTACATGACAGATCAAGTTGTCATAAAGGACTTGTTTGAGAGCAACATGCCATGAAAGTTGCACATCAGCACAGTGATGGGCCTAATGATGGTACAGAGTTGCAAATGAAAATAACTCATTTAAGACAACAAATGAATGGTCCACTGATGGCCTCAAGGTGCAAGCTTAAAGTTGTATAGTTGTAAGTTTACACCACGGAGTCAAAAGTAAAGCATTATTTTGTTTGAGTGAATAATTTTTGAATTCTAATTATATAACCTGCTTTGTTGGGAAATACTAAATTTCTATTCACAGGTTTGGTTTCCCCTTCACCTGCCTCACAACATTAGATCACAGTATAACAAATGTATTAAAGGATTATTATTCGGTATCCTGCAATTTAGTTAGGAATGGGATAACATAAGTAAGCAACCTATGTTCTGACCAGCAGACCACTGAGAAAAGAGAAAAAAATAATTCTGTTGGAAAGAAAGGTTAGAAGATATAGAACCTGTGTGCTGACAGGTGAGTTATGAGACCAAGTAATAGTGGAGGCACAATGCAAATGATCAGATGGAAGATGGCAAAGAAGGTGTATGATGGGAGGAAGAAGACCTGAAAATGAGCAGTAAAAACAGATGGCTGAATGAGAGGTGTACTTGCAAAGAAAGAAATCTTACATGTTTTCAGACTCAGGACGGCTGATATGAATTAAGTGGAGGAGGTGACTGATGGCAGGTGTATGTGGAGATGTTCCCAGACAGAGAAATGGTGAAGTAAATGGACATCACGGAGGAAGTGACTGGAAGAGAAAAGCTAGAAATTATGGTGGAGGGAGAAAGGTAGGGTCTACTACAAGCACCCAAAGGTCATTGTATTGCAGCCAGGAACGTATGTACTTTACCTTGCATGGCTGGGCAGTCATGCTCAAACTCAGCTACATGTTTTCATGAAGTGCGTCACCCGTTTGGTGAAACTGGAGTTGCAGCATCTCTCCTGAACATAGTAGCCGAGCTGGAGTATGGTAAGCCCAACAGCCACAAGGAGGGAGTGGTGGTGGGGGTGGGAGTATAAATGAGGGTTTCAGGCAGTGATTGGGAATGGGATTTAGGTTTAGGGAGAAGGAATGAGAATTTGAGGTTAGAGAATGATCAGGACTTTAGTTTTAGGGTACATGATGGGAGTTTTAGGTTTAGGGAGCAGATGTGAAATTAGGGAGTGAAAGGGGACTTAAGGTTTAGAGAGAGTGAAGGGAGTTTTAGGTTTAGGTAGTCAGAGGGAAATTTAGGGATAGGGAACATGACTCGTATTTTAGGGTTAGGCAGCAATCAGGGACCTTAGGTTTAGGAGGGGTAGTGAAGTTTTAGATTTAGAGAGCAATCTAGGACTTTAGGATTAGGGAGTGGATCACTATAGTTACAGCTAGGGACTGGGTGGGAGTTTGGGGTTAGAGTTAGGGTTCTAGTAGGGCTACGCAATTCAGCAGGGCCTGGTGGTGGGAAGGCCAGGTAACTAACAAGGATAAGGATAGTAGGAGTAAGTGCACTTGTCATTTAGAGCAAGTTGCAGACTGTAAGTGTGTCACAAGCTGCTAGCATGTGAGCAATTGTAGTAGGCCCAAAAGATATGAGTAAAAAATTGAAGGACAAGCATATACTTTAAAGAATTGGAGGAAGATAAGGAAATAATGGATGTGTGCATACCTATGAACTTTCTAGATTTTTGCATAATGCCCGGATTCCTGCCTAATATATTTGAACTGTTTCTCATAAAATTTGTGGTTTTCTGGCAGATCAATGAGAACTGAAGTCACTAAATAATAACATACATATCATTTTAACACATCATAGCCTTCAGAAAATGCATGCTAACATAAATCCAGTTGTGTTAGCAACTTTCTAAGTTTATAAGGGCAATATTTAAAATCTGTCCATATTTTTGAGCCTTTGTCCACCCATTATTTTAGGCTTTGTCCAGATTTATTGTGCTAAGAAGTTGAGACATATGGACATTTGCCCTGTTTGTAGGATTGCCAAAGGGTAAAGGTCAGGTTAAACAGAATTTTTTAATAGCTGCTGATGATTTTACGTCTGTAATGTAAACTGTTTTAAGGAATACATTTGATATCAGCTTTGGCATCATCCAACTTTTTCCCATTTTTGCATGGGGTCCAGATCAACAACGAGCATTACCTAGTGCCAAAGTTCTCACAGCTGGGTGGCTATCCCCACCAAATATTCTTTGAAAATATTTTTTCTAAAATATCAATAGTTTCTTTTTATGGCAAGCATTTATCAGAAGTTTGGATTGTGGTGAATAGGGAGAAGAGATCATTTCAAATATATTTTGGTTAATGTCTAGACAGTAATGTACATACCGTTTTTTGCCTTGAATATTTAAGGGTCTTTCTTTTTAATAACCCATTTTTTAGCCATATAAGGCTATGCAGGAGAGAAGGACAGTTATATGTGTGATAATGTTTGATTGTATGCTTTTTCTCCTAAACATCTTATGTTGATCTGACAGGCAAACTGACTTTTTTAAAGCTTTGAAATGTGAATGGGGTACTGCTATTATATACATGATGTGATGGAATAGACTAATATTACAACAGACAACATTTTTTATCTATTATTTGACAACCTTTCACCTTTATAAACTGTTTAGACTTGTATTACTGGTCATGAAGGAAGAGACTGATGTAGGCAGCATTTGGAGGAATGCCTGATATTGATGTAAGACAGAGTACTGTGAAAAGTGATGGAATGAACCAGTACAATTTCAGTCACAAACATTGGACTGCTTTTTAGGGATAATATTATGTTGCTATGAAAGTAGCAAGAGGAAGACACTGGTAATTGGTTGTCAGTTTGGTGTTCCGTCTTTGTCCACGCACTTCAGTAGTTGAAATGCAGTTCAAGTACTTTGGGAGATTTTTACATTTGTGGCACCTGTTTTAACACTGCATCCCTGCCAATGCTCCTGAAACAGGAGTCGTTTTGCATGCCTCATTTTTTTTTTTGCCTGAGCAACTGTGACAGTTCATTCTTCCCATTCTGCTTTTGAGAAGTCATTAATTGTGCTAATTACTAAATGCTGGTCACTGTGTTTTGTGACCAGTGTGTTTTTTTATTGTAGCAGTGCCAAAACCTACTGCATGTCTTTTGTCTCGGTGACTCTGCTATTTTCATAAGTTCAACACCTGATAATTGGTTTATTTGGGTTAAGAAGTGTTCTTATTTAACTCACCATGTTGTTTTCATAAGTACTATGTGATCGTTTTAAGACTGCTGGCCTCTCTGAGCTTTCAGCACTGTTGCTAAACTGGCTAAACTTAGCCTCCTTGGGGTGTTCTCAGTGTACTTATTGACTTAAACAGCAGTTAGTAAGCAGTAATGGACAAGCTGCTGAGGGATGGAGACCAGTCTGCAGATTCTGTGGACTCTTCTGCCACCTTATACATGCCTCCATTATGGAACAGATGGACTAGAATGCTTTTGGCCTGATGGATGAACAATTAGGTAAACATGCTGCATGCAGGAGGAGCCACTGATGAGATCCTGTGGACACACATAAAGACATAAACAGTTGTGAGTATGTTGTTTATGCTGTTCTGGAGACTAGAAATCACACTCATGTTTCTCTCTACCCAACAATAATTCTCTTCATAATGGACTCTGCAATGACTGTCTTGTGGCTCAATAAAGTCTTACAATTAAACCTCAGACCTGCTGAACTCTTTGGAACCTGTGTATGTAAGGAGCAGCCCATTTAAAACTGTTTTTTATACAGAAGCAGTGAAGTAAGGTAAAGTGAGTCTGCAGCAAAAACTGATGGCAGAAAAAGAATGAATAATTTTATTTATTTTATTTTACATTTGTTAACCGGGGGTTGTCTGACTGAGCCAAAAAGGCCCTTTTTCAGCAGAGCCCCAGGGAGAAAAGCTCCACAAAGAAAAATTACAGACACATTTAGTTATTTAGACATGATCAGTATACACACAAATTACAAGAGACATGTTTTTACAGTGGTATGAGGCACATAAACAGTTACAGTGGAGAGAGCAAACAAAAAATATTAATTTTAAAAATAAAGGTAAAAATAAATAAATAAATTTGTGGTGTACAGCTGAAATTTGGAACATAGGTAGAATACATACATAGTACACAGGTACAGTACATACATTGTAGATTAGCCAGTGTTTGTGAGTAAGATTGAAAACTATTATCAAGTGCTCTAGATTTAGTATGTATATGTTATCCGCTTTCACTAGCCTGGGGAGCAATCATGGCACTGCCAACTTTGCTTGAGATGTTGCCTCATGAGGTCTTTAAAGGAGGCTTTGGATGATGTGTTTTGAATGCTAGTAGGGACAGAGTTCCATTTTTTAGCCACTGAACTACTGTATAGTGCATCTCCAAAGCTATTGTAGCTGTTGGTGACTTCTAGTAGTAGTTTGCTTGATGATCTAAGAGGCCTTTTGGCTGAGTGATGTTGTACTAGGTTTTTGAGGGCAAGACACTTATTGGGGAGGTAATAGATAGAATGACAGAGGCAGAGCTGATTGTAGGTTAGGAGGTTGGGCAGTTCAAACCAGTGGAGCTGTCTCAAAGCAGTACAGTGATGAGTTCTATATGAGCAATTTACAGCAAAGAGGGCAATTCTGTTATAGCAGGCTTCCATTTTGCTTAGTTCAGTTTTGTTGAGATTAGTCAGAATGGGAGATGCATAGAGTAGGGTGGATAGAAGTTGGGAGCGAGCAATGGCTGATCTTGTTTTGTTGGTAAGAAATGGTTTGATACGGTAGAGTAACCCTAGTTTGGCATGCACTTATTTAATAGTTAAGTTGAGATGACTATCAAATTTTAGATGGGAGTCTATGGTTATTCCCAATAGCTTAGTCTGTGCCACTGGAGCAATTGGAGTAGCATTTGTGGAGTAGATAGTGAATTGACTGTTAGTGTTTTTGTTAGAACTGGGTATAATCATAAGCTGAGTTTTCTTTGGATTGAGGATAAATTGGGCTTTGCTAAGGTAGTTTTCAACATCAGATAATTCTAGTTGAGTTGTTTGCAGGAGGGTGGGAATGTTTTGTGCAGCACAGATTAAGGTAGTGTCATCTGCATACTGAATTATAGATGCATGCTGTGTGGAGGTATGGAGGTCATTTGTGAAGACTGTGAATAGTAGTGGTCCTAAGATAGAACCCTGTGGGACTCCTATAGTTATTGGCAGCTGAGGAGAGAGAGAATTTTCCCATTTCACAGCTTGGTACCTGTCAGTTAAGTAGCTTTAGCTGACATCATACTCTGACGCCATGTAAAAAGGAAGAAAAGGGGGCTGATCATGAACTTCTACTCCATCAAACCAGTAGATTTAAGCAGTAGATTGGTAAGCCTGTTAATCATGAATTTCAGACACTATATGAGGGAATTGTTTTCAAATGTAAAAAGATATGCAGACCTCCTTTAAGGAATTGCAAGATCAGCCAGTGCTGTTCCATAGCTACTGTTTCTAAAATGTTATGATAGACAAAACTGACTAACATTTGTCCTTTAACCATGGAATAACTGACGCCTAAATAATGCAGGTGCCAAAGTTAGGTCAAACATCATCTGCGAACTGATTGAATGGGAAGGAACAGGATGCCACTGTACACAAAAATGAAACTTTTTCCACTAGCTAGAGCATAAAAAGCTTAACAGCAGTTTATATAGGCAATTACACAAAATGTACTTTTATTTTGGGGGGAATGAACTATAACTGTGTACAACGATGCTATGGCATGCCTTACTGGGACCTACCTGCATCTTTTATGGGGACTGGAATATGGCACTGCTGTGTACAATTTGAAAATTACTGGCAACACTCCTAAGTGAATGATGCTTGGTGTGGGGATGGTGTGAATACAGAAACTGAAGTTTCCATCAGTGGTAGCATAAGGTAAGTGGTTCTTTTTTTTTTAAGATGTGGCCAGTCATCACACACATATTTTAGGCAATACAACTTCTTTGCTGAAGGATCAGGGGTAATGCCAAAAAATATTGAGATGTGGGGCAAAATAAAAACCCAAAATCAAGGACAATTTTAATATTACTCTAATTCAATTAAATAATTAAAATTAAATTGGATTTGCATTAACATGCATGTATATATATATATATATATATATATATATATATATATATATATATATATATATACTAACTGCGAGATTGCACTACAGTGGGGATAAGGGTATAGTTCCTTATCCGCACTGTACTGTGCTTTGGTGGTGCAGTGTTTTTTTTTTCTTTTATCTCCGGTTCAGTGAACCGGTGTTCGCAAAAGTGCACTTTGCCAAACTGCACTTTTGGTTAAGTGCACTTTTGCTGAAATGGGTTTGTAATTCTGCTATTCAAAAAAAAACGTGTTTTCGTTGAATAGAAGTAGACCTATACATACATATATATATATATATATATATATATATGTGTGTGTGTGTGTGTGTGTGTGTGTGTGTGTGTGTGTGTATGTATGTATACATATATATATATATATATATATATATATATATATATATATATATATATATATCTACACACACACACACATACATATGTATGTATGTATGAGTTATGCCCAGACAAAATAGGTACAAGTGCTGGAGCTCTCTGTGGAGGAAAATAGCTCACTGCTGTTTGTTCATTATTCTGATTTTGTGATTTTGTGTGAAGCAACTTATTTATTTATTTTCATTTATTTATTGACATTTGTTAACCGGGTTTGTCCAACTGGGCTTGTGGCCCATTTTCAGTGGAGACCCGAGGAGAAAAGCTCCAGTAGTATATTTTAAACAAGTACAATTTTAAACAATATTGATATAATAGCAGTTATAGCAAAAAGATTCACATATGTTGGGTTACATGCATAAAGTTAAAGTTGCATTAAAAAGAAGCTAAATAACAATTTTACATTGATATAGTTCAACAGGTCAACAATAAAAGTTTTTTGTTTGTATAAAATTATGCAAATGCATAGTAGACACATTGGAGAGAGAGGTGTAATGAGGTACTAAGTATGGTCCTTTTGAGGGTACATAAAGAGAAGGAAGACTATGTAGGGTCATGGCAAGGGCAGGTTCTGAAATTGAGAAAATAAGCTTTTAGTTCATTTTTAAAGTGTGAAGTGTGGGAGACTGAACGTAAGTCAAGGGGAAGTTTGTTCCAAGCGTGGGCAAGGGAGTGTTTGTAGAGTAGTTTGCCTACTGACCTTTTTGGTTGGTAGATATCAAGTAATTGTTGGTTAGAAGTACGGAGGGTCATGGATGGAATGTAGATGGAGACTAAGGAAGATAGAGATGGACAGAACTTGGAATCCTTTCATGTATGGCAACTGATTGCAGTGAGCAAAGGTGAAATACATTGCACATTCATTCTCTTTTATCACAAATAGACATCTGTACTTTAACCCAGCCACTGAGGATGCACAAGCCAGTGCATTTCTTTGTGCCGATCCCAAGCCCGGATAAATGGGGAGGGTTGCGTCAGGAAGGGCATCTGGCGTAAAACTTCACCAAATCATTTCATGCAGACACCAGTAAATATTTCCATACCGGATCGGTCGAGGCCTGGGTTAACAATGACCTCCACCAGTACTGTTAGCCAACAGGGTGCTGGCGGAAATTGGGCTACTGTTGGCCGAAGGAGGAGAAGAGGCGGAAGGCATGGCCAAAGGCAGGAAGAGAGGAGAAAGGCTAGGACTGTGGTAGTGAGGATCGGAACTTTGAATGTTGGCAGTATGACTGGTATAGGGAGAGAGCTAGCTGATATGATGGACAGAAGGAAGGTTGGTATATTGTGTGTGCAAGAATCCAGATGGAAGGGGAGTAAGGCTAGGTGTATCGGAGGTGGTTTCAAATTGTTTTATCATGGTGTGGATGGGAAGAGAAATAGCGTAGGAGTTATTCTGAAGGAACAGTATGCTAAGAGTGTTTTGGAGGTGAAAAGAGTGTCGGATAGAGTGATGTTTATGAAGCTGGAAATTTATGGTGTAATGATGAATGTTGTTAGTGTATATGCTCCACAAGTTGGGTGTGCAATGGATGAGAAAGAAAAATTTTAGAGAGAATTGGATGAAGTGGTGATGAATGTACCCAAGGGTGAGAGAGTGGTGATTGGAACAGATTTCAATGGGCATGTTGGTGAAGGAAACAGAGGGGATGAGGAAGTGATGGGTAGGTATGGTGTTAAACAAAGGAATGCAGAAGGTCAGATGGTAGTGGGTTTTGTGAAAAGGATGGACATGGCTGTGGTGAATACATATTTTAACAAGAGGGAGGAGCATAGGGTGACATACAAGAGTGGAGGAAGTTGCACACAGGTGGATTATATCTTATGTAGGAGGGCCAGTCTGAAGGAGATTGGAGACTGTAAAGTGGTGACCGGAGAAAGTGTAGTTAGCAGCATAGGATGGTGGTTTGTAGGATGACATTGGTGATCAAGAAGAGGAGGAGGAGTGTGAGGGCAGCACCAAGGATCAAATGGTGGAAATTAAAAAAGGGTAATTGTGAGGTGGAGTTAGCTGGGTAACTACAGCAGAGCTAGTAAGGGAGATGGCTAGAAAGGTGCTTGGTATCACATCTGGACAGAGGAAGGACAACAAGGAGACATGGTGGTGGAATGAGGAAGTACAGGAGAGTATACAGACAAAGAGGTTGGCAAAGAAGAAGTGGGATTGTCAGAGAGATGAAGAAAGTAGACAGAAGTATAAGGAGATGAGATGCATGGCAAAGAGAGAGGTGGCAAAGGCTAAGGATAAGGCACATGAAGAGTTGTATGAAAGGTTGGACACTAAGGAGGGAGAAAAGGACCTGTACCGATTGGCTAGACAGAGGGACCAAGCTAGGAAAGTTGTGCAGCAGGTAAAGGTGATAAAGGATAATGAGGAAAACATACTCACAAGCGAGGAGAGTGTGTTGAGGAGATGTAAAGAGTACTTTGAGGGGTTGATGAATGAAGAGAATGAGAGGGAGAGAAGGTTGGATAATGTAGGGATAGTGAATCATGAAGTACAATGGATTAGCAAGGAGGAAGTAAGGATAGCTATGAAGAGAATGAAGAATGGAAAGGCTGTTGGCCCAGATGACATACCTGTGGAAGCATGGAGGTGTTTAGGTGAAATGGCAGTTGACTATCTTCTGGGGACAGTAAGGAAACACAATGTTTATATATGTATGACAGCAACAAGTTAAAATATGTTATATTGTAGTTGTTTTTTTTTTTCACTATTATCCCTGTCTGATACTAAAGGAGTACATAGCTGATGGATTTATTTTGGAGTAGAGGTTAGGAGGTATGCTGTAGATACATATGACAGCAAGAACCTGAAATATGTGATAGTCAGCATTTGTGTCTGAATTTTCAAACCAGTCTAACATCAGACAGAGATACACAGAATGTGACTATCCTTTTTGTGAAGGGAGTAGGGAGGCGACAGTTAATATTCCTAGATATGATTTATGTATCCTTGCAAGCATCTGGCTTCTCAGTTTATTGTGAGCTGTTGTATGGTCAGCTTTGAACATTAACCCTTGGTTGCAGCTTATTTCTTCCTTGAAATAAAATTAAAAATAAATAAATAAATAAGACTGAATTTCTTTCATTACTCATGATTTTTGTTCACGCCACCATTAGATCAAAAGATTGGAAACAAGTCTAAAATGTACCTCAGAGCATCTATAATTCCATGATGTCTAGGGTGCCCATCTTAACTTAGTTATTTTGTTATTCTGCTTTCATCTTGGTGTTTTGAAAGGATGTAGTAAAAAGCAAAGCTGAAGAGCGACACTGAATTTTATTCCTTAATCAGGATTTTTGCTCAGACCGTCATTGGATGAAAATGCACTTCAGAGCATCAAGGACCCCCAGACCTTTGGCTTATTGAAGCTGTACAGTTATCAGAATGGAGTGGACCCAAGACTTCTACTTTACTGCAGCTATTTCCTCCATAGTTATCAGAATACAGATTTGCTTAGTTATGATGTCTTTAACAAATGAACACAGTACAAAACTGATGAATAAAATAAACTGTGAGAAAAAAAAGAAAAAAAGTAATGTAGATTGTGTAGGTAGACCAGCATGGGTGGCAGGAGGAAACATAAGGATGAAGCAGTGGGCAGTGTGGGGCACTGTGGAGCTTTTCGCCTAGCATTCCATTTCACCTAAGGTTGGCCCTGCTGATACTAAACACATATAAATGTGAGATATAGAAGGTTTGGCCCATATTTTCACATTTCTGGGTGGGATACTTTAAGACCTGACTTAGTTAACAGACCTTGGAAGCTTGAAGGGGGAAGTACACAGATAAAGTAAAAAAACATTGATGGCTGATGAAATGCAGACTTTTGTGGGTAGAAAACGAAAGCGTGAGCTACGTGTGAAGTGCGGTAGAACCCTTTTACTTCTACCAGCTTACTTATGTGTGACAAAGAGGAGAAAAGATAGCATCACTGGTTCTTGTCTTCAAGATCATTGTTCACATTTTATTGAGTAATCTAATGAGGTCCTTCCTCTTGGATATACAACTGCGTATAGAGGGATTATCGAGCATGCTTGCAGGCATGGAAATGCATGCGTGCTTAGCAAATACCCTCTAACTTTTCATATGACATCTGTAAAGCAAGAAAAAATTCTGGCATTTAATCATTGCCTAAGGATAGGGTGTCACAGACAGGGGATTCAGTGATGGTCAGCATGGAATGAAATGTTCAACCATACCTTGGAAGCACAGATACCAAGCAGCATATTTTTTAGACCTCTTCAAATTCTAAAACAAAATGCTTAAAATATACAGGATTACAAACAAATAAGAGGTAAATGTGGCTTTGCTAAATGCCAGAAATCAAAGCAATAAAATGGGTGCTTTGGAAGTTTTAATCTACCTGGAAGGTATTGCAGCTTGTACCATTACTGAAACCGGGTTTAAACATCTATAAGGTATATCACAGATTCTAAAATATACCTGCTCGCATTTCTGCAGATCTATTGGAGTAGCAAAGTAAGTAAGATGTGGTGCTTCTTGATTTATAAAATAATGCCTTAAAGCCAAAGCCAGTTAATTAACCCAAGATTAGAAACTGATCTAAGTCCCCCTACAGAACATGACATTTGCCTTACTAAAATCCACAAAGTAAAAGTGATTTAAAATGCAGTCTTTATATGTATTTTAAGTAGCCAAATGTTGATTGATCGAACTACCCAAAATCTAATAAATATACCCAACTGTTAATCAAAATTGTTAATCAAAAGAAATTGTAACAAAACTCTATAGACTCTAGGTAGGGAATGGCAATATATGTTTTACATATCATACTAACAAAACTCCGATCTTTCTACTTCCCATCTATGCCTATACTTTCTGTTACTTAATTAACTTGTGATTCCATCATCTTTAACTAAAGATAAAAATTAAACTGAGCCATAAATGTGAAATAAATGAAACAGTTTGAAAACAGATCAGGATACTGCCGTTTCTGATTCAAGTCAAGCTGCTTAAGATGTTATAAACAAGTTTTGTGAAATTATTAAAGCATCTATATTTGTGAGTACATATGAGATTACTTTTGCTTACCATTGGCCAAGTCACTGTCTCATTGCTGGCCCAAACATTTCCTCCTCACTGGCAAGTGCTGCTGACAGCTATGTTGCTTATACTGAACAGTGTGCATGGTGGGGAACAGAGAAATGGTACCTGTTTGAAACAGTGCTCTGTAACGGAGTGTTGTATTCTCCCATGAACAGAGTGAAGTATGATTAGAATGATGCATTGATGAGCATCAAATCTAAGATGATATTGATCAAAATGTATTGCCGTTTTACAGTATTACAGCAAATCACAACCATTGCCAGGTACTTAAAACAGCCACCTAGTCATTTGTGAGTAATTTCTGTTTCAAAGTTAATATCACATGTATGAAACTCCACTTTAAATTAGTGTTATAAACCTGTAGATGGTTTAGATATGTTTTTGTTTCTTTGTGTGTTTGCTTGTTTAGTTCAGCAGCTGTACAGTTGTTTACTTGCATCTGTTGAGAGTTCCTCCTTCAGAAGCAGGACAAAACCAATGATCTCCATGAGGCATTTCTTCCTAATCTGCCATCACAGGTCAGAAAGAAATTAGTAGCCATTAGGCAACAGCAAATGGAAGCAGCCATGATCAATAAGGACTTCCACGCTGTAATTAAATGTGTCTGGGTAATGCTCACCACATGTAACTGAGATACAGAGATGCATCACTCACTCACCAAACGCAACTACTTTCTCAGACACCTCTAATTCGTGTTTACATTAAGCATTGGTCTCTCTTCAGCCAATATTATTTATAGCTATTGTTTTGTAGCATATATTATAAATACATTGATACCTGTAAAGGTTTTCTTTGACTCATTAAAATAAAACAACAAATTCAGTGATAACCACTCTGCCATGTAATGCTGAATAATAGCAAGAATCTGGGTGATGAGCAGCTGGGCATAACAGAGAAGAACGGTGAGATGTGAATAGACAGGATTCTGTGAGTTGGGCAGGGTAAACCATGCATATTGGTAAGAAACACGCTAGTTAATTTAACAAAATAAACATTGTTGAAACTACAAATTAAAAAGAGGGGCTTTAGTTTCAAAAATTGCCTGGTCATAAAAACAAAGCTAGAGTAAATGAACTGCAAAAAATACTTTCATATCTTATCAAGTCTTCCAGACCTAACACGAACTCAGCTTGATCTTGGAGGCTGAACACAATAATAAAATATAATTTAATTATATCGGACTATTAAAGGAAAAAAAATTGTGAATGCACTGCAGCATGTTATCTTAATTATATCCGAATATTTAAAGGGAAAAAATTGTGAATGCAGCATGTTATCAATAAACAGTGAAATGATCAACAAGCTTCAAGACACAACACATGCATTTTCAGATCGAAAACTCTGACTCCAGGGCATGAGAAGCTACTTGATAGCTTTTTATCCAGAATCAAGGAAAACGCAAGTAAACCCCATTTGGTTATGTTAAATAAAAGGTTAGCTTGTGGATATATCCCTGCCTGGCCTATGACAGCAGTGTGTAGTGGTACTATTTCACAAACAAAAGAGTTATGTTAGATCCACACAATTCATATCTCTCAGTTGTCCATATTTTTGCAGAATATCTAGATTTTTGCCTGATATTTTTGCTCTGTTCCTCATAAAATTTGTGGTTTTCTGTCAAATCATTCAGGATGGAAGTCACTAAATAATGACATGCATTTAAGTTTCAGACTTTAAATCCTTCAGAAGATGCATGTTAATGCAAAAACGTTTTATTCTATCAACCCTCTAAGTTTATAAGAGCGATATTTAAAATATTTCCCTATTTGGCACTTTTGTCCTCCATTATATTTGGCTTTGTCCATAATTTATAAGCTAAGAGGTTGAGAGGTATGACACAATTTCAGATCCATTAGTCTGATTGCAGCTGTTGGATTTTTCATTGCAGTTTATTGCATGAGTACAGGTGCACATACGCACCCCCCCCACACACACACACACACACATGCTCCATATCGCTATTTGTATGGTCTTAGCACATGAAGGAGGATACAGAATTTTAAAATTCCTGCATGCAGAGCCAGAGATCAATATTTAATTGCTGAATTAAAAAAAGAAGAAAAAGATGGGACATGTTCTGTTAAAAGTAGAACACAATGACAACCTCTATCAAGAAATGCCTGATGGAGCACCACAACAGGAGATGGCAATACTTTATAGCAACAGAGAGCAAACAAACAATTAAAAAAAGAAAGAACTGAATATGCACTGACAGCAAAACAAGTGCTGTATCACAAAGCAAAAAACTTGTACCCCAAAAAAAAAATTGTCTGTGAAAAATGTTATTTAAAATATATGTACTCTACATATACATTAGTTTGATTTTGCTGAAAAGATCTGAAAACTTTGTTTCTTTCTTTGTCAGAATTCACATTTGTTAATGCCCTACAGTTTCCTCAGGAAAATATGTTAAACGGTGGCTGCTTGCAAAGACTGTGGATTAATAGGCAGCCGAGAAATGTAGCTGTTACTGTGCCTTAGAGACCCATGTTTGACTACTAACATGGGCATTGGAAGGGCTGAAGAAGAAATATGATTCAGCTGCCAGTATTGGCTCACACATCCTGAGGGAAGAAATCCAATCTAGTTTCACTATAATAAAGCAGTGTTAGAAATGTGACAAGCTCCATTTTGGATAAGAGGTGTGCCACTTGGTCTGGAGTTTTGTGCATGCATGGAAGTAAACCTGTACCTCCCGAAGACAGCAAGAGTAAGCTTGCAAGTTTGCCAATGGGTGGTGGGAGTTAGGGTATACTTCCTGGCAGCAGTATGAGACAGCACCAGTGTCCTTAATCTGCTCACTGGCCCCTGATGTGGGTCACATGAACCTGTGGGAGGGTAAGATGAGTCAGGTCGATACATGGAATGAGTAGCAACTGGTAGTCAGCTGTGGAGAGAAAAAACACTATGGGTTCTTGACTGAGCAACAAACATATTGTACCAAACAACACCATTGCACTTGTCTCATACATTATCTGGCTGAGTAAGAAGTTTGTAAAGTAATCTGCAAACACCCTTGAAAGCCAAAGGAGCCATATGCTATCTAATCTGCAAACACCCTTGAAAGCCAAAGGAGCTATATGCTATCTCTCCTAGGTAGTTAACAGTGCACCCACCCCATGAATACAAACAAAAATAGTATAAACAGTACTGATTATCAGACCAGAGCTGGCACTTCCACTCATCAGTGTCACATACATAGTGAAACATACTCACAAGCGAGGAGAGTGTGTTGAGCAGATGGAAAGAGTACTTTGAGGGGCTGATGAATGAAAAGAATGAGAGGGAGAGAAGGTTGGATGATGTGCGGATAGTGAATCATGAAGTGCAGTGGATTAGCAAGGAGGAAGTAAGGATAGCTATGAAGAGGATATAGAACGGAAAGGCTGTTGGTCCAGATGACATACCTATGGAAGCATGGAGGTGTTTAGGTGAAATGGCAGTGGAGTTTTTAACTAGATTGTTTAATGAAATCTTGGAAAGTAAGAGGATGCCTGAGGAATGGAGAAAATGTGTTTTGGTACCGATTTTTAAGAATAAGGGTGATGTGCAGAGCTGCAGTAACTACAGAGGGATTAAATTGATCAGTCACAGCATGACGTTATGGGAAAGAGTAGTGGAAGCTAGGTTAAGAAGGGAGGTGATGATTAGTGATCAGCAGTATGGTTTCATGCCAGGAAAGAGCACTACAGATGTGATGTTTGCTCTGAGAGTGTTGATGGAGAAGTACAGAGAAGGTCAGAAGGAGTTGCATTGTGTCTTTGTGGACTTAGAGAAAACATATGACAGGGTGCCTAGAGAGGAGTTGTGGTATTGTATGAGGAAGTCGGGAGTGTCAGAGAAGTATGTAAGAGTGGTACGAGGGTAGTGTGACACCGGTGAGGTCTGCGGTGGGAGTGACGGATGCGTTTAAGGTGGAGGTGGGATTACATCAAAGATCATCTCTGAGCCCTTTCTTATTTGCAATGGTGATGAACAGGTTGACAGATGAGATCAGACAGGAGTCCCTGTGGACTATGATGTTTGCAGATGACATCGTGATCTGTAGTGAGAGTAGGGAATAGGTGGAGGAGACCCTGGAGAGGTGGAGATATGCTCTAGAGAGAAGAGGAATGAAGGTCAGCAGGACTAAGACAGAATATATGTGTGTGAATGAGAGGGAGGATAGAGGAATGGTGAGGATGCAGGGAGTAGAGGTGGCGAAGGTGGATGAGTTTAAGTACTTGGGATCAACAGTTCAGAGTAATGGTGAGTGTGGAAGAGAGGTGAAGAAGAGAGTACAGGCAGGATGGAGTGGGTGGAGAAGAGTGTCAGGAGTGATTTGTGACAGACGAGTACCTGTAAGAGTGAAAGGGAAGGTCTACAAGAGGGTAGTGAGACCAGCTATGTTATATGGGTTGGAGACAGTGGCATTGACAAAAAGTCAGGAGTCAGAGCTTGACGTCGCAGAACTGAAGATGTTAAGATTTGCACTGGGTGTGACGAGGATGGACAGGATTAGGAATAAGTATATTAGAGGGTCAGCCCAGGTTGGAATGTTTGGAGACAAAGCCAGAGAGACAAAATTATATTGGTTTGGACATGTGCTGAGGAGGGCTGCAGAGTATATTGGGAAAAAGATGCTAAGGATGAAGCTGCCAGGTAACAGGAAAAGAGGAAGACCTAAGATAAGGTTTATGGATGTGGTGAGAGAGGACATGCAGGTAGTTGGTGTGACAGAGCAAGATGCAGAGGACAGGAAGAAATGGAAACAGTTGATCTGCTGTGGAGACCCCTAACGGGAGCAGCCGAAAGAAGAAGAAGAAGATAAACATACGCAAATGTACATATAACAAATACAATAAAACAATAACAAAACTCTTTAAAATATTTACATTTATCCATGATAAACAATCATTTTATCCATGAGAAGTTATCAGTATTTGTTCAAAAGGTTTTCCAATTTTTGCCATGCTATTTTTTATGAGTAATGTTATGAGTTCTATAACAAATGGTTTGCAGTTCTTTTTTACAAACAACTTTTGCCAAATTAATAAAATCTTTAAACATTAAATCTTGTTTATTTTTCCAGTTCAAAGTAATAACTTTTCTGGCAATTGCAAGAATTGACCAGAGTAACTAAATCTGAGATTTAGGTATTACATTAGGTATAGGAACATTGAATAGGATTAGTGAGTTAGAAATATGACAGTTATCAAACCATAAAGCATTTACAAAATATCTGAATTCTTTCCAGTACTGAACAACATTTCAACATTCAATGAACATGTGAACCCAATTGGCCTCTAGTAATTCATCACATTTCTAACATTTACTTTAACTGTTTTTGAGTATAAGATTTATTTTATGTGGAGTATAAAAACTCCTATTCATACATTTCCATGTATACAATCTCCAATATAATGAAGAAGAGGTACCATACGCAGAATTCAATAACAATTTTTCGATTCATCAGATATTTGTTCTCTGTTAATCTTTACATAGTAATTCCAAAAATCTAAGTCAGACATTAGAGTGTCTTCTCTTAGTATCTTATAGATAGTTGAGATACTTAATTTTTGATTATCTGTATTTTCAAGACACCTAATAAAAAGCTGACTCAAACTAGGTATATATTCAGTCTCTACGTTGATAGATACTCTCATCTTGTTTTCTATAAACTGCCGCAATGAGTGAGTAAACAAACAACTGTCTTGACTATTATCAGAACTACATAAAAGAGAGTTTAGTGGTTTAATACTCTTATTTTCAATAAACTGATGCCAGAATATCAAGTTATTTTCCTTTACTTTTTGCATCACATTGATGTTGAACGAATCTAGGCAATATAAGAATTAGAAACCATTTAGTGTTGTAATTACAATCAGTTATATTTTTAAAGTTATTAAATATTTGACTGATGCCATAAGAAAAAGTATCACATTTCTTATTAAATAAGCAAAATTCACGTAAAAGCCAATGAACTCTACTTATTCCATATTGTTCCTTAAATTGATTTTCTATAGTTCTGACATCAGTTATCTGAATCTCATGTATTGTTTTCCAGCCAGATATATAGGTAGGTGTGATCCAATGTAATATTACATTAATTATAACTGATTTGGAAGATCTAAGCTAGGGAATGCTATCCCATTACTGTTCCAAGCTCTAATGTACCATTTATATCCAATCCTAGATTTTATGGGGAACCAAAAAAATTTAAATAGCATGGAATCTAATTTTTTAAATAGGTTTTTGGGAGGGGGTAGTATCAATGACTGTATTTAAAACAAAATTTAGGTAAAATTATCATTTTGTGAAGAACATTTTATTCCATCTTTTGATTAGTTCACTAATGGTGGTTATTAAATTATTGGATCTATATCACGTTATTGCAAATTCAAAATGTTGAACATGAAAATAGTAAGAGTGCCGAAAACTCGAAATTCTGTTTTTGAGATCACTGTACAGTGAAGATTGGGATATTTGCCCTTTTCTCACTGTAGTGCAATCTCAGAGTTGGAATATATATTTAGCGGGGGTGTCAGAGTTCGAGTTTTGGAATTTTCGATCTTTTTAGCGTTCAACATTTTGCATCTTTGATAATATGATATAGATGCAAATTATTGTAGTTTAGTTTAACAGACACTTTCCATGTACTCTTTATACTGACACCCAAATATTCTAAAAAAACATTCTCCAATTAAACAGGCTATTCTCTCTTATGTTTTTGTTAATCTTTTTGTCAATTAATAATGTTTTAGATTTATTATGATTAAATTTAAGCCCTGAAATTTTTTCAAACTTGCTTAAGGTATTTATAACATCATGCAAAGAACTATCAATATCACTCAACATTAACAACATATCATCAGCAAATAATTGTATCTTAGGACAATAGTCCTTATTAATTTGAAAGCCTTTTATATTTTGCTTGTTTCTGATATATGTAGCAAAAGGTTCAATTGAAAGAGCAAACAATAGTGGTGACAAAGGACAACCTTGTCTAGTTCCCTTGAGGATTTCTAGTGGCTTGGATAGACATGATCTGATTTTCACATAAGCTCATGCCCCACTATAAATTTTCATTAATAAGTTGACAAAATATGAGGAGAATTAAAAAAACAATCAGAATTATTTGTAGATAAGACCAACTAATAGAATCAGTGGCCTTCTCTATGTTTAGGCTGATAATAGTTAGTTGTTTTTTGTATTTGCATGCTATGTATATTAATGATAGTAATTTAATAATGTTATCTTGCACTTTTCTATGAAGAATGAACCCTGTATGATCATTATGAAATTTTATAATCAGTGTTTAGTAATGAAATTGGCCTGTATGAATCACAAAATTTAGAGTCCTTACCTTGTTTTAATTTTGGGGATATAATTGACTATTTCCATGATGGGGGTGTTATACATTTTTGCTTAACCATAGTAAAGGCACTCATCATTTTCTTTATTATATATTCAGGAAAAATTTTATATAGTTCAGGAATTATTCCATCCAGTCCTGGAACTTTATTATCTTCTAAATTTTTTATTTGCTCTTTCACTTCTGTTAGTGTCATTTGTTTATTTAATATGTTATTTTGTTGCATTGACACCTTAGTAGTTATATTTTCTTGAATAAAAGTATTTATTACATTATCTGTCTCCAAAATTGGTGTGTTATTATTTATATTTTTATAGTAGTTTTTGAACACTTCTAATATGCTTACTAAGTTAGATGTACTCTTAACTGAGCCATCACTTTTATATTTAATCTCATTAATAAGATTTTGATTGTTTATTTTTTTGGATCTTACCCCCATTTTATGTAGATATTTGGGATTTACAGCATAAGATTGCAATTTCAATTTTTCCAGGTTTATGGCTACCTTATGATTCAGAACTTCTAAGTATTTTTGATTTAACTTAGTAATTTTATGTGCTACTTTGTTGTTTGGTTTTGTGGTCATTTTTATCTTTTCTATGTTTTTTTGAAAGTCTAAAAGTTCTTTGTCCCACTCTCTCCTTTTTTAAGGTACCAAGATTTTATTCTACCATATATATAAACTTTAAAGGTGTCCCATAGTATAGTATCAGTCACTTCACCATTATCATTTGTTTCTATAAACATGTCTATTTCTTTTATTATCCATTCCCTAAAGTCATTTAACTTAGTTATGTAAGCAGGAATTCTCTGTAGAAATCTTAAATCATCTGTATGTGTAATTAATGTAAAGTTTATATCATTATGATCTAAAAGTGGACAAGTCATTATAGATACGTCACTTATTATAGAGTATATATTATTTTATACAAAGACCTTATCAATGTTTGTTTGTGTACCAAACTGATAAGAATAGTGACTATAGAATAAGGAATAATGTTCTCTTAGACCATGTATATCTTTAAGGTTCATCTGGTTTGTAAAGTCATTTAACTTCTTGGCTTGAGATGTTAGTTTTATTTTACCATTTTTAGAAGTATCATTGCTTGATAATAGGCAGTTAAAATCACCTGTTGCTATAATTTCCCCTTTTACATTTAAATTAATTAGGTCCAGATATTTGGCAACATATTTAGTACTCAGTCCTGGTATCCAGTATGTATTAATCAAAGTATAATACTTCCTATTGATTTCCAAAATAACCATGCTTATCATCCCATCTTTATCTGAAATTGTATCTATAATTCTTGGCATAGTATAAGTATTTTTCCGTAGAATAAGAGTGCCCCTTCTCTTAGTCTTAAAACATGAATCAGCCAGAATGGTATAGCCATTGAATGAGTATTTTTGTAGATCTTTTTTTTAATAGATGGGCTTCCTGTAAAAAGATAATCTGGGGTTTATGCATTTTGATATATTTAAGCAAACCAGCTCTTTTGACATTGTTCAAACCATTAATATTTAATGATAAACATTTATAAGCCATTGACTATAATGTGTATGTTATTACTAACTGAAAGACCTTTCTTCCATGTTGACTTGAAATCTACTGAAAACTTACTTATCATGGATGCATAATGTGTATTAAGCACTACTTTCAAAAACCCAAAACTATTTACAAACACATACATGAAACATAAAGTTTCTGGTTTAGTTAAAAACTTAACTAAACCATCCTTCCACCACCTCTCCAATACCAAACAACACAAATTATCCATCTCTGCTTAGAATATAGTATAAAAATAAAAAAGAAAAACATTATAAAAGCAACTAAAGAAATCTGAATCCATGAAATATACATTAGAATGAGAGTGTCCAATATATCTGAAGCTATATGAATATGTCACATATGATAATAGCACCTCTGACAAGTAGATATGTCATAAATACACACCAGATCAAAGTATGTGTAAACATTACAAGCTGAAGGTTAAAAAGATTGTCATTATTTCCAAGACCTTTCAAGAAACATCAGATAATTTAACCATTTTGTCAGTCATCTATCTAACATTTTTCATGTAAGGATCTGTTGAATATATATATATATATATATATATATATATATATATATATATATATATATATGAGAGAAAGGGGGCCTCACAACCCTCTGTTTAGTTATATAACATAAGTCTGATGTTAATATGCATAATGAGTTTTCTAATGCAGCCCCTCGTTCACTTGATGTCATTTAGTTACTAATAATTTCATTGAATCTGCAGAATGTATGCATCTATAAGAGAACATAGGCATTTTTAAAGGAGTTAAACACTTTTATCAGAACTAATTATTTACTATTTAAAGTATCTAGTGAAGGATAACAGAATTTCAAGAGAAAAGAATTCTAAGTACAACCATTTAACAAGTTCAAAAGGTCAAATGACTTCATCACTGTTGTTTCCTCAAACTGCAGCTTCATAAACTTGTTAAAAAGTATCTAAATAGGCTCATGCATAACAGAAGTTGTCTCTAGTGAAGAAAAAAGCATTTTCAGTGGGAAATTCAGATCTTAAAGCTTTTAGAGTTTACAGAAAGCAAAAAAAAAAAAACACTCAAGCTGCCTTGTCAGTACATGTCACGAATCTCCACAGACCACCAGTTTCCTCAAAAAACATCAACATCATGAAAAAAATAACCCTTTCATATAAAAACAGCTATTTAGAAATAACAACAGCTGCCTCAAATCAGAAATCATATTATAACATTTCAATCATATAACCACCAGTTAACCAGGCCAGAGAGAGAGAGAGAGAGAGAGAGAGAAAAGAACCTAGTGTGTGTATGTATATATATATATATATATATATATAGATATATATAGATATATATATATATATATATATATATATATATATGTGCATATATATATATATATATATATATATATATATATATATATATATATATATATATATATATATATATGTATACACATACATATATATATATATATATATATATATATATATATATATATATATACATACATACACACATATATACATATAAATAACTTTAATGTACTGTATTAATGTTTAAATGTATCTAAACATAAGAGTCTAAACCATCTAGTTAGAAACACTAATCATAAACACCTTGTTACCCCACCACTGAACCATTAGAAAAAATGCACTTTGGTATTAAGTCAAATTATACTATTACTGAAGAATTAGAAGACATACATCATTTGCAGTTATTTATAAGGGAAAAGCATGTAAAGTACTTATAAAGGAGAAAAGAGAAAAAATGTTACATTGGTAACAAAAAAGAATAGGAAAAAAAAAGAGAGAAAGAGAGAGAGAATGCTATTTATATACTTAGTACTATATGTAAATAGAAGTAGATATAGAAAGGAAAAGAGAAAGTTAATAATAAAAATGATTAACATTACCTTACAACATAGAGACTTTCCAGAATCAAATATATTATGATTCATAAATCAAAGCATTTAAAATTAGAAGAAATGTATTCATTTGTCCTTTAGTTTCTTAGTTTTGTTTGCTCCTTCCTTCACAGACCATCCATTTTTTGTTGTCTGTTTCTTCAAACCCTGGGATGACCATTCCATTTCTTCTATGTCCAACAATATTTTCTTCTTTTGGATAAATTCTACTGCTTCTTGTAGGGAATCAAAGATCTTCACTCCTTCTGGCAAGGTGATTTTTATTCTTGCAGGAAAAAGAATTTGAGCTTTAATATTGGCTTTTTTCAAGGACTTAATTAGAACACACTCCTTTCTTCTGGATATGATTGTAGAAGTGTAGTCCTTGTCAAAATGAATAACTTTTTCACCCATCTTGATAGGGGAATTAGTCCAAGCTGATTTCAGCACTAAGTCCTTTTCTTGTAAGGAAAGTAATCTAACTATTATAGACCTGGGGTTAGATGAACTCAGAGATGAAGCTGGATTTTCCAGGGATCAATGAGCCCTTTCAATTCCAAAACTGGGCACCATAATTGACACTCCATCAGACACAGACATCCTCCAGAAAGGTCTCATAGAAATGGATAACTGGTGCCAGAGCCATGGCCTTAAGCTAAATGCCAAAAAATGTATAGTCATACCCTTTGGGAAAAACAAGGTAACCCCTAATTACCACATAGGTGGTAATCCATTAAACACGGAAGAAGTTATCAGGGACCTGGGGACCCAAGTTGACAGTAACCTCTCTTTTGACACTCACATTGCCAAAGTGGTTAGGAAGACCTTCTACATTGCCCACCTGATCATGAAGGGATTCACATCCAGATCAGGAGAGGTCATTGTACCCTGTACTCTTCACTTATCAGACCAATGATTGAGTACAACGCCCCATTCGGAATGTACCTTACCCGACACCTGCAGCAGTTGGAAAGACCCCAAAAGTTCCTCACCAAAAGGATAAAGGGCTCAAACATATGTCATACGATGCCCGACTGAAGAAACTCCAGCTCTATTCAGTCGCATACCTGCTCAGAGGTGATCTGTGCCTGACATACAAGGCCATGTCCAACCCTGAATTAATGGACATGCTCCACCTCAAAAAATCCAAATCCACCAGAGCCACGAGAGCAAGAGACTTAAACCTCAACATGGATATAAATAGGACGTGCTGGAGGGACAAATTCATCACCCAGAGACTCCCTACACTATGGAACAGAATCCCAGTCCATGTGAGGCAGAGCCCCTCACTGACTCTGTTCAAGAGAAATCTTGACGAGTGGATGGGAGATCGTAGGTTTACCCCGGGAATCATCTCTGCATCACTGCTGGACAGAGGCACAGCAAACTAATGGGTATAGTATTCTCATCCTAAGGGGTGGTGAAAGCCACACACACTCTGGCTAGGCTTATAAATGCCCTAGGGCAGATAGCCTAGTATGAACCTATGAACCTATAAGAGAGGGATTCAGGCATGTTTAGTGCTGACGAAAACCACGTATTGAGGAATTGGATCATGTTAGCACCCTCTTCTTTTTCAAGAATTCCATATATTCTTAAGTCATTCCTCCTTGATCTACTTTATTTTTCTTCCAGTTTCTCAATCAGCCTGGTGTTTTGTTTCAGAAGAAATTCACTTTGATGTTCATTTTCTGTCACTCTAGTACCTAGGTCAGTTACTATTTCCTCTAAGGTAAAAATCTGTTCAGATTGTTTTTTTACTATTCCATTTAGAAGTTCCAGTTGTTTACTGCATTCTTGTTTGATAACATCCCTTTTGTTTTTGAATTTGTCCATTTTTAGTGACAGTTGTTGGATGTTTGTTATAAGATGTAGTTCTTTCTTCACTGCACTCTCCTGGTGTGGGTTCTTCACGTTGCTCATGTTTTTAGTGACAGTTCTTGGATGTTTGTTGTTATAAGATGTAGTTCTTTCTTCACTGCACTCTCCTGGTGTGGGTTCTTCACGTTGCTCATGTTTTTAGTGACAGTTCTTGGATGTTTGTTGTTATAAGATGTAGTTCTTTCTTCACTGCACTCTCCTGGTGTGGGTTCTTCACGTTGCTCATGTTTTTAGTGACAGTTCTTGGATGTTTGTTATTCTAAGATGTAGTTCTTTCTTCACTGCACTCTCCTGGTGTGGGTTCTTCACGTTGCTCATGTTTTTAGTGACAGTTCTTGGATGTTTGTTATTATAAGATGTAGTTCTTTCTTCACTGCACTCTCCTGGTGTGGGTTCTTCACGTTGCTCATGTTTTTAGTGACAGTTCTTGGATGTTTGTTGTTATAAGATGTAGTTCTTTCTTCACTGCACTCTCCGGGTGTGGGCTCTTCGAGTTGCTCATGTTTTTAGTGACAGTTCTTGGATGTTTGTTGTTATAAGATGTAGTTCTTTCTTCACTGCACTCTCCTGGTGTGGGCTCTTCACGTTGCTCATGTTTTTAGTGACAGTTCTCGGATGTTTGTTATTATAAGATGTAGTTCTTTCTTCACTGCACTCTCCTGGTGTGGGTTCTTCACGTTGCTCATGTTTTTAGTGACAGTTCTTGGATGTTTGTTATTTTAAGATGTAGTTCTTTCTTCACTGCACTCTCCTGGTGTGGGTTCTTCATGTTGCTCATGTTTTTAGTGACAGTTCTTGGATGCTTGTTATTATAAGATGTAGTTCTTTGTTCGCTGCACTCTCCTGGTGTGGGTTCTTCACGTTGCTCATGTTTTTAGTGACAGTTCTTGGATGTTTGTTATTATAAGATGTAGTTCTTTCTTCACTGCACTCTCCTGGTGTGGGTTCTTCACGTTGCTCATGTTTTTAGTGACAGTTCTTGGATGTTTGTTATAAGATGTAGCTCTTTCTTCACTGCACTCTCCTGGTGTGGGTTCTTCACGTTGCTCATGTTTTTAGTGACAGTTCCTGGATGTTTGTTATTATAAGATGTAGTTCTTTCTTCACTGCACTCTCCTGGTGTGGGTTCTTCACGTTGCTCATGTTTTTAGTGACAGTTCTTGGATGTTTGTTGTTATAAGATGTAGTTCTTTCTTCACTGCACTCTCCTGGTGTGGGTTCTTCACGTTGCTCATGTTTTTAGTGACAGTTCTTGGATGTTTGTTATTATAAGATGTAGTTCTTTCTTCACTGCACTCTCCTGGTGTGGGTTCTTCACGTTGCTCATGTTTTTAGTGACAGTTCTTGGATGTTTGTTATTATAAGATGTAGTTCTTTCTTCACTGCACTCTCCTGGTGTGGGTTCTTCACGTTGCTCATGTTTTTAGTGACAGTTCTTGGATGTTTGTTATTATAAGATGTAGTTCTTTCTTCACTGCACTCTCCTGGTGTGGGTTCTTCACGTTGCTCATGTTTTTAGTGACAGTTCTTGGATGTTTGTTATTATAAGATGTAGTTCTTTCTTCACTGCACTCTCCTGGTGTGGGTTCTTCACGTTGCTCATGTTTTTAGTGACAGTTCTTGGATGTTTGTTGTTATAAGATGTAGTTCTTTCTTCACTGCACTCTCCTGGTGTGGGTTCTTCACGTTGCTCATGTTTTTAGTGACAGTTCTTGGATGTTTGTTATTATAAGATGTAGTTCTTTCTTCACTGCACTCTCCTGGTGTGGGTTCTTCACGTTGCTCATGTTTTTAGTGACAGTTCTTGGATGTTTGTTATTATAAGATGTAGTTCTTTCTTCACTGCACTCTCCTGGTGTGGGTTCTTCACGTTGCTCATGTTTTTAGTGACAGTTCTTGGATGTTTGTTATTATAAGATGTAGTTCTTTCTTCACTGCACTCTCCTGGTGTGGGTTCTTCACGTTGCTCATGTTTTTAGTGACAGTTCTTGGATGTTTGTTATTATAAGATGTAGTTCTTTCTTCACTGCACTCTCCTGGTGTGGGTTCTTCACGTTGCTCATGTTTTAGTGACAGTTCTTGGATGTTTGTTATTATAAGATGTAGTTCTTTCTTCACTGCACTCTCCTGGTGTGGGTTCTTCACGTTGCTCATGTTTTTAGTGACAGTTCTTGGATGTTTGTTATTATAAGATGTAGTTCTTTCTTCACTGCACTCTCCTGGTGTGGGTTCTTCACGTTGCTCATGTTTTTAGTGACAGTTCTTGGATGTTTGTTATTATAAGATGTAGTTCTTTCTTCACTGCACTCTCCTGGTGTGGGTTCTTCACGTTGCTCATGTTTTTAGTGACAGTTCTTGGATGTTTGTTATTATAAGATGTAGTTCTTTCTTCACTGCACTCTCCTGGTGTGGGTTCTTCACGTTGCTCATGTTTTTAGTGACAGTTCTTGGATGTTTGTTATTATAAGATGTAGTTCTTTCTTCACTGTACTCTCCTGGTGTGGGTTCTTCACGTTGCTCATGTTTTAGTGACAGTTCTTGGATGTTTGTTATTATAAGATGTAGTTCTTTCTTCACTGCACTCTCCTGGTGTGGGTTCTTCACGTTGCTCATGTTTTTAGTGACAGTTCTTGGATGTTTGTTATTATAAGATGTAGTTCTTTCTTCACTGCACTCTCCTGGTGTGGGTTCTTCACATTGCTCATGTTTTTAGTGACAGTTCTTGGATGTTTGTTATTATAAGATGTAGTTCTTTCTTCACTGCACTCTCCTGGTGTGGGGTCTTCACGTTGCTCATGTTTTTAGTGACAGTTCTCGGATGTTTGTTATTATAAGATGTAGTTCTTTCTTCACTGCACTCTCCTGGTGTGGGTTCTTCACGTTGCTCATGTTTTTAGTGACAGTTCTTGGATGTTTGTTATTATAAGATGTAGTTCTTTCTTCACTGCACTCTCCTGTTGTGGGTTCCTTGAGTTGCTCATCTTGAGATCTCCAGTAGAAAACTTCTTGACAGGAATAATTAAAAAATTCTCTTGACTATGTATTAATTTTTAGAAAATAATAAAGAGTATATGTTAATCTAACTTTTAGTGCAATTTTTCTAAAAATTAAAGTATATTTCCTGTCAGGATATTAAAATCTAAGCAGCGCTATGGATTTCTGCTGTTATCAGACTGGCATCTTGGCCATGCATGACTGTTTGTTTTCCATCAGTACTTAATGATGTGTCTGAGTTTCTTGATGATGTCTCTGACCATAAGCTTACTAAGAATCTATGAATGACAGCAAATAAATGTTGGTGTCAACTGATTCAACTCCTATAGTTGCTTTAGGAGGCAGCATTGATCTAATGTCAGCAAACTTAGCAGTAAAAAATGTTACAGCTTGCTTACATAATGAGGCTGAAAAAGCCCCATCAGTGGAAAAACAAGTAGAGCTGTATAGCTTGTCCATTACTTGTTAGAAATGGACTGATTTGCTGGTGCTGAAATTGCATTTGACAGAAAAGCTCTCACTTTTTAGCAAACTACTGGCTGTTAATGAGCATAATACTCACCAATTTCAAACCTCATGTTTTAAAAAAACAAAGCTTCTTTGTTGTTCAAACTTCTTTCTTCTTTCCATTTTCCTAAAGGAATACTGCTCAAAGTAAGACCATGGCTCATTCTCCCTTGGAGGCATAGAACATGCATAAGTTGGTTTGAAATTTTTCAGAACAGTAGACAGAGCCCTATGCTTCCCCTGAGAATATCCATATAGAGTCACTCAATGTCGAACTGCTCAATAATAACTGATCAATAACTCCATTCACATGCAAAAGACTCACACATCAAAATGTCCATTTATGCTGGAGGCAAGCCTTCTCCCCCAAATTATGTACAGTAACTTCATGGTCACACAACAGTTAGGAAAGGAGAAACCCCTCCCTGCAAAACATGGTGATATTATACAAAAGCGACCCCACTGTGCCTGTAAGTCATGATACCACCTATGGGAAAAGTAAACTTGACCAGTTATGGTCAGACAGTTAGAACCTAATCAAATGGCCATTAACCACATGTAGAGAAACCAATGTCCTATTATAGTGAATAGCTGACTAATTGGGATTTTATTCAGTGGTCTCCAAAGGAGTGTGGGATTAGATAAGGCAGTAAGGGTGTTGATACTTTGCACACATTTGTTTTGTTTCATAAGTTCATGAAGGTCAATATATATGGAGCTCAATAACTCATAGTCAGAACATGATATTTGTTCCACCACCATATTAATGTCTGTCAGTTGGAATTTCATATCCAGAGTTATCCCAGTCATTGAGTCTGAGAGATGATATCCTGACCAATCCCAAATACCTTTATAAAAACAAGAATTGTTTAGATAGGTCAATGGCTCCTCATTGATTCAGGTAGTAAAATACCCCAGAAACAATCAACTCTAGTGACATGACACTGAACTGATGAGAAAAATCTTTGGATATGTGTAGGAATGTCCTCCCACTACCAGGTGAATAGCATGGGAAGAGAAGCCTGCAGTTTGCTCCTACACCCGATACATACTCAAAGAAAAGGTAGTTCTGTTAGTGAGTAGAATTTTTCTAAAGCAAATAACATCACCAGCTTGACACTATCCTGTCTAGGGCACTGAATCACAGAAACACTGGGAAGACAGCATAGCCACCAGATTAGGACCAACATTTATATTCAGACAGGAGTCCATTGTAGATGCAAGATCAGCAGCACACAAGTGAGAGATAATCCTGGGTTTATTGCAGATGGACTGTAGGTTTATGTATGACAACCTATATGGGATCTTTGGAGAGAAGGCTTATTAATCCCAATTGCAATGATCATTAGCAGTCTTGAGTGTAGCATGGAATACAGCTGGTCAGTACTCAACCTGTCATTTCACATGATGGCAAAAAGTGAATAACGCAACCATCAGAGTGCCACACTGAGGAGCATCCAGCAAAGACCACTTACAGTATGTGCTGCTACATTTACTTAAGACTCAAAGCTTCTGACAAGCCGTAACGACCTGGATAGAAGAAGTGAGATGGATGGAGGGTATACAGTGCAAATATAAGAGTTTTATCACAAAAACAAACTCTTGTGTCTAGAATAAGATTGCTTCATATGAAATCAGAGGTAACAAACACAAATGATATCAGAAAAAAACATGAATGAATCTCACAAAATGAGATAGAAATAGGTTGTGAAGTTTTAAACGTTCAACAATGGACCATGAGATGCCTAGTTACATGTTAGGCTCTGTTATGAACAATGGCCCACTATAAAAACAACAGTTTTTAAATTTCATTCAACCCATACACCACTATTGATTCTACTGTGCTAAATAAAAGTTGGTCTCAGTTCAAGAAGGAAGAGTCAGATTAAAATCCATCTCTTAGCAAAGTTTAAACTAGGAGTGGTCAATTAAAAAAAAAACTCTGTGGAATATGTAGAAGACAAGTCAATTATATAAACATGAAGCAAAATAATGCATTAAATTTGTCATAGTGAATAGGTAGCCCATGGTGCTCCTCAAACACGCAATAAAATAATCCAGATTTTAGCAAAATTACCAAGTATGAAAATGGTAAAATTAGAAAACATGACCTTAGTAGCTGAAAGCAGAAATCCAGAGGTGAATGAATAACACACCACCTTTGAGATGCACAGAAGGACAACTCGAAGCTAGCTGTAACATACTAAAACTTTATTCTAAAGTTAAGCGCTTTCATTATTACTATTTTCAGAACTTCATCAGAACTAAAATCATTCATTAAAACACTGTTTAAAATAACCCACCAAAGGTCACATGATATAAAAGTCACATGATAAAAAAGAACAAATAAAATCATTTCCTACTATGCGGGATACTATAATCTTATCAAAGAAAGTACTGTTTCATAGTCCATGCTTTTTCTATTGATGTAACATTACAACCTATTGTAAGGATTTTTCTAGTTCAGTTTAATGTAAATTATAAGAAATGTAAATTGTAATATGTTTTCTGCCTGTTATATCTGTAATACCTTTAATTGTATTTTAAACATTGTAATTCTCTGTAATGCTTGTGGAGATTTTCTCCCCGGGTCTCCACTGAAAACGGGTTTCTGGCCCAGTGGACATTCCCGGTCAACAAATGTTAATAAATAAATAAAAATCACGCACTGTCAAAGTGCTTCAATTTTAAAATTTAATTAATTGAAACACTGTCATTTAAAGCAGGGTAGCTTGTGACATTTAACTCAATTTGCCACCTCAGTTCATAGGCATCCAAATGTTCATCCATAATCCTACCTTGAATGTCCTTTCTGATTTGTTCAATGATTAAGATGCCAAAGCTGTGTGTATCACAAGCCATGACATGTTTGTAAAGAGCATTCGTAAGTGTGTTTTTCCTAATATCTAAACAGTGATCATATATGCGGTCTCTTAACCTCCTAGAGGTTTTTCCCACATAAAAAGCGGGGCATTGTAAACACTGGGCTAAGAATACTATGTTTGTAGAACTACAATTAAAATACCCTCTGATTTGATACGTTACCCCTCTTACTGTAAAAACATTGCCACATACAATCTTGGGGCAATGTGGGCAAAAAACACATTTTCTCATATCATATTTTTTATGATGAGCCCCTTCCTGTTTTACTATTTCCAAATAGTGTTTTTTTAAAGTTTTATCTCTCCTATAAACACATTGCAGTGTCTTGGGAGGGTGGCCTAATGGTTAAGGTGTTTGTGTTACAATCACAAGGTGCAGGGTTTGAGTCTCACAAGGGATAATTGGCTAGGCTTAAAATGACTCGCAAGGGCAGTTAGCTTAGTACTAACCTATAAACTATTTTATTTAATATGCTAACATCTATATAAAATATATTCCAATTTTTGTTAATGCATTTTACATTTTACCATGGCTGTCCAGGGTAAAAGTAGAAATGAAAAGCCTCTTGTTCATTTCCTCAGTTCCTGTAGAGTGTTTTAGCATTCCCATATCTGTATTACTAGTATTATTCAAAATGGGTAAGCAAAAGCCCATTTCTTTTTTGTTCACTACTTCCTGGTGTAAATCATTTAAAACAATCCAGAGGTCTGGTCTTGCATCCCTGAAAATATAGCCATAAATGTAAAAAAAATCAGAACATGAACAGTTGTGAAAAGACAAATTTAACACTAAAAATAACACGTGAAATTAATCTGTAGTAACTGTCGAGATCTCAGAACAAGTCCCAAATGTTCATATACCAAATATCATCATATCAACCAAGAAAAACTGATACTAATGCCAGATGATTCAGAGACACCATATTAAAGATGCAAATGCAACACAGGCAGCACCAGAGGTTCCAACAAGCCCCTTAGCTTTGGTGACCAAGACAAGACAACTACTGAAACGATCCAGTTCAGATAATACGCTCTGGACTTCAGCTGTAAATTGGCATCACCAGGCAGCTCCAAAATTTCCATCCTGAAAGGTGTAAAACACATGCTAGAAAGGACACCAGAGTCACAATAAAAACTGAAAACAATATAGTGCCATGTTGTTACACAAATGTAAAGAGTCTAGATATATGTGTACTGTGACAGAGAGAGTATCAAATGTAATCTCTTGGGAACAGGAGGAGGATACACTGAAGCCACTTGATAGTCACCATTAATATATATAATGGTTTAAAAGATGCACCATTTCCCCTCCATTATTAGGGAACAACATGACAATAAAACATTTTTAAGGCAAAGCCAGAGAGTATTAGGGGTAAAAATTGGGGAGGGGGACATGGGTCTCTCTGCACAGTCTACCTCATCATCCACTGCTTGAAGTTTAAGTAAGGTGATATACTTATCTATCAGCTTAGAATTAGGCTAAGTAATGTGATACGCTTATCTGTCAGCTTGGAATCGGGCTAAGTAATGTGATATACTTATCTATCAGCTTGGAATCAGGCTTGGGAAATCACATTTCTGTATTTTTGAGGGTTGTGTTATAATGCACAGCTGCTAGTGAATGAGAAATCTTCTCCTGCACACTAGATATTGTTGTTATGAATTTCCTAAACACCATCAAGTCCTTCAGCAGCACATATTGAACTCACAGATTCTGTTGCTTATTTCTGTGTTGACAATATGGCTAGCTCCCAGGCCTACCATAAGGATCATTAATAGAGATAAATGATGCAGTATCCTCCTGGCTAAGACCACTATAATGTGTTTTTTCTAACCTTCAGGCCACTAAACAAGTTTCTGAGTCATGCATTTGAGCCCAAGTTTTACATATTAGTGTAAGTAGCACAACCAACTTGGCACTTCAGCAGCTCATTAAGGAAAACGTTGTTGCCCCACCCACTCATTTGAACATGTAACCCCCCCCATTTATTTTCCTGGCATATTTCACCCCCCCCCCTTCATTTTATTTACCTGTCATACCTGGCACAGAATTTCACATCACCGAATGGAGCTTAGCCTTTTGATAGCCGCACTTACTGCCAAAGTGTTGGATGGCAAGAAAAAGGAAAAGTTATTTTTATGTAGCTGGCTAGGACTGTTCACTTTTTTCTTCTGTCTAGGCTGCTATTGTATGTCATACATGCATTGCCTGCAAAAAAAACATCCCCACTTGTTGTTCTAGTTTACTGTGTTCTGTTAAGTGCATAGTCTCTAAATATGACAGCTCATGCATTTCTGCAGACAATCCATTGCCTCAACAATATGTAATCACTAAACATATATGCTCTATGAAAATGGTACTTCATGCAAATAACTGAAATGTTTAAATAACTGTTTTTGCAAGGCAGCAAGTCCTGTACACTCCTATCCCCCACTGCAATAGGTAGTAAGCTATCCTACCCTGAAAAATAACATCATGAGCAAACGCACTAAAGAAAACAGCAGCATGTGCAATTACAGATTGAGCAAGTCAAGGTAAAGCTTCCTCTGCATACCAGTACCATTTTACAATGTGTTGCCTCAATGCAGGCTCAGCCTGCACTCAGTGCATCTGTAGACAGCCTTCTGGTCTGTAGTCGGCAGCCCTGTACTCTACCTTAATGTAGAACAACTGACCAGCTTTTGATTATAGCTATTAGCTTCAAATCTTATTGTTTACATGACTGCAACTGAATTTTTTTTTTATTTTAATACTACAGAACTGGTTTTGTTTCTCACAACCTTTACATTGTGCATCTCTGAGTAAGTTACTTAACCTTCTAGACTGCCAGTGAAAACAAGTACTTATAATTAATGACCTTTGCTCATTTACTAAAATAACATGTATTTACAGAGACTGTTTTCTGACATGATTGTAGGAACAGACTTCCAGACAATTAACTGCACTGCAGTGTAGCAATATTTCCACTTTCTATATATGCTTTGTTAATGATGTTGAGACCTAGGAGAACTATCTAACACAGCAGACAAATGGAGACTGCGGGAATCAAACCTACTACAGTATGAAGCCTCTTCACAGATTCATAGATTGTCACTAGGCTAACGACCCACGGGGCCTTTCTAAGCATAGCCAAGTTTTCCCAAAAGAATAATGGCTTCCTGTGTCTAAATAGGACAGTGAGGCCCAGGCAATTATAAGCTACCTATCTCCATAAGGGATTCACATTAAAAGTTTTGGTAATAAAAATGTTGACTACAAACTAAAATGTGATTTGTTGTGGACTTTATTATCACTAAAATGTGATAGATAATGGCTACACAATTCTTAATGGAACACAAATGCATCACAAAGCATCTGAACAAATGATCTAAAATCCAGTCAAGGGAGCCAAGAAGGAAGGATGAGAGACAAGAAAATAATTTAAACAATGAATTCACAGTGAGAACAATGAAACTTGAGTGTAAGATATAATAGCATATAACTAGAAACTTCAGAAGTTATAAGTCTAGCTGTTTCCAGCATTTGTTATTTGTTTCTCACAGCTCTGCAGGCTCCCTGAGCATCATTAAAAATGGGACACTTGTCTCAGTAGGAATGCTTACTTACCTGTGATTAAATATTAGAATACAAATCCTGTGTTCTTATTCCCCCTTCTTCCTCAGGAAACTCTGTGCAACACAGAATATTCTTTTAGGCAGAAAAAAACATCATTCTATTCAAATACACAATAAAATACTTACCTGGATACTTCTGCAGGCTTCTAAAGGACCAGTGAAGTGATGAGAAGGTCACTGATCAAACTGGCTGTGTTTACAAACTCTATCCATGCTGTTAGTGTAAGAGGGCTGTACATAAACGCTGCACCAGATTAGATTCCTATCAATTATTGATTGTTTCATGGGGGCTGTGATAAGCTTCTAGAAAATCTAGATTCAATGTGAAGAAGCTGTTTCTATGTGTGCATATGGTGGAAGGTATCAGGTTTGCAAAACCAGGTGTGTGCAGATTAGATTACTTACTTAGCAGAAGTCCCTGACATCAATACTACAACGAGCAAAGCAATAAAGGTGCTTTACTTAGTAATTTAGAGCAAAATAGTCTTGTCATAGCTGTTTTCCTATTCTGAAGAAAATAACGGGCAAAAATCAGAGTGGCAGCACATTTCCAGGTCTGTATAAGCCAATATATGAGTCTATAAAAGCAAAGCTAAATTTAGATAAACTGCTAAAACTATTACACTGTGTGCTTTAATGAATTAGCCATTAGAAAGCAATTTCAAGCACAATGTAAATGTGTGACAAGTAAATTGTATAACCTTGTGGACAATCAGCATTAAATATCCTTGTACTATATTCTAAGCCATTATGTTCATGTTTTTTAATGAAACATGCTGGACCACTTACTTTTGCAGACACTGTATATGTTACTGAAATGAAAACACAGACCTAAATCATCAGTATGAAAAATCAACTGCAATAGATATCTTTAATGCAGTGCTGACCAGTGTGAACATTTTAAATAAAGGGAAATGGGAAAAAGCTGACCAGTTGAGAACTCACCCTAAGATCCCAGATATCATTCCATTATTCTACCTGTCTGAAGTATCGTTATTTGTCTGAATCTTGTTTCTAATATGCCATTGCCTTTAAATCATTCTGCATATGGTGTGCAATAAAAAAATATATTCCAAGCTAATTATATGTACCTTTATCTTTCTGCATTCCCTTCCCGCTCTTGATCTTCTACCTGACTTGTGTGGTCATGTAAGGTTTCATTCTCTGCTAAATGTACCTGCAGGTTCCACAAATCCAAACGCCTCTAACATCAGTCATTAACAAAACTCTTGACTAAGCACTGCAGATTCTTGAGATCAATTTGCATTCTCAATAGCATCTCATGAGTGTCTGTACCATTATACATCTGTAAAAATGCAACCCATTAACTGAATAGGTGTCATGAGTCACCATTCAGGTCACACAAACTTTGCACTGTTGAAACCAAGTGTGAAGATTGGGGAGAGATGGGCGAAGGCTGCTAGCCTAGTCAAATAGAATTTGATATATAATTCTGGCATTTGTAAATAAATGTAAAAATACAAGCATGTTTTCTTGAGTGTAAAATAATACTGTGAAATTGTGGAACTGCAAAATATGTGACAACATTGCACTCTACTGGCCCAGTGAAACAGGTTGTGACCCTTTCATGTTAGAATTTGACTCCCATGAGTCTGGATGAAGGTTTCATGCCCACTGTTTTAAGGCTAAAGTTTATGACCAGAATTTAGATGTGAAATGTGCATTATTGCTCTGGTTACTGGTACATTATACATGTGAAATGTCTTGTATTGTTGTAAGTTTCTGAGCAGGTGTTAGATTGCTAAATAATGCAGATTGTTTGCCTGGGAAAACCTAAGTGTCAACATGATGTAATTTGGGAGGGACGCAGCAGACATGTTTGTTAGTAATGTTTAAATACTGTTTTCTCACAAGAGACTGAGAGCATTTTGATCTTGGATATCTAACTCAGCACTTTGCCTTATGCTCACATGTAAGTTTTAGCACTGTGATTTATTGTAGGAATAGTTAAAGCTAGTAAAGATTAATTAGGTATTTTTCTTTGAAATCAGACCTGTCCTACTGTATTATGTTAAGTTTCTGTGTGATCTCTGAAATCTTAGATATCTCTGTGGTGTAGTAGTTTTGTCTTGTGTTTTAATTATTTATTATTAAATATTTTTAAAACCATCTACCTGTGGCTGGTTTATATAGAGATAAATTATGCTTTAGAGTACATTATATATTTATAGAGTTTACTGTCTAAGCCCTTCCAATAAGCCAAGACTGAATAGTCACATTACCATTGGATAATAATATTGCACAGTAATAATTGATCACCCTTTTAAGGGCCTTTTAGTAGCTGATATTATTAGCTGGGTGGTGGCAGGGATTACTACTGTATGGTCTGGATAAAGGGGCACAGCTGGAGAATCTCTGTCAGCCTTTCCCAGGGGTGTGTGTGAAGTTGTATAAATACTTATCTCAATGTGTGTGTGGTGTGTCAGCTACTTGGCAGGGACATGAAGCACTGGTTAGACAGTGAAGCTACTGGAGGTTTTAACTTGCCCAGCTAGGCTGAGACCTGGACCCTATAGCTGTGCCAGTGGGGAGTCTTATTGGGGACCTGATGAGCAAGGGAGCAACCAGCCCCAGACAGACTGTGATCTCTGTGTGCACTTAAGGAAAATTGTACTTTACTGTGTGTATTAGTTATCCTTTCCTCTTCTCGGAGATGACTTCCCTGATGTTAGTGGTGAGGATTGAGGCTCCTTGATTGCTGGGCCAGGGCATCGTCATCATAAGTATTTGGCAGCGGTGGGATCTACTACACACACACTAATTGACTTGTAATGGTGTGGGTAGAGCAAATTCATGTAGCTTATGTACAGTGATCTCTAAAAGTGTTTTGTACTCTAAAACAGCCACGCAGTGTATACTCAGAGTTCAGATCACAATTGTTTTATTTCTTTTGTTAGCTTAGTGTTAGTCAGGGTGAGCAGGCAGCATGTCAGCAGAAGAGTATGGAAAGCTGATAAGGAGCCAGCTGATGGAGATGTGCCAGGCTAGGGGACTGGTGCATGGAAACCTGACTAAAGCAGACCTGATTGCAGCCTTGGTTACAGCTGCATCAGAAAACAGCAGCCTGGAGGACCATCAGACTGACAGTGGAGATACAATATCCTCGGAGAATGGACAGCTCAACCTTTCTGCAGTGGACTTAAAAATGCAGCTGGAGCTAAAGAGACTTGAGTTGGAGGCCAGGCGTATGGAACTAGAAGCAGCCGAGAAAATGAGGAGTCTACAAGCTGAGGAAAATGAATGGCAGAGGAGGCATGACAGGGAAATGCTGACTCTTCGCCAGAGTCATGGAGGTAATGGGGAAGGGAGTAACTGGAACCCAGAAGCACAAAAAGTCAGTAAATTTCTTTCGCAGTTTAAAGAGGAGGATAATTTTGATAGCTTCATTCATATGTTTGAGAGGGTATGTAAACAGTATGAAGCTGACCAAAGGCTCTGTGTACGTTTCCTGACCCCCTTACTCCATGGTAAAGCTGTAACTTCTTTAGCAAAAATGCATGACACTGACTGTTTTGATTATACTGCTGTAAAAAGACACTTGTTGGAATGTTTTAAGTTAACACCTGAAATGTACAGGAAAAAGTTTTGTGAGCATAGACGCAAGGCAGATGAGAATGTATGTGAACATGTTGCTGACATGAGCACTTATTTTCATAGCTGGGTGAGTGGATGTCAGGTCACCACTTTTGAAGGGCTGGCAGACCTTGTGGTAAGGGAACAAGCCCTTAGCACTTTGCCTGAAGACAAGAGGATCTGGTTAGCTGATAGACAGTGTGCTACTTCAGAGGAGTTTGGGAAGAAGGGAGACCTATACCTAGCAAGCAGGGCAGCCCTGCACAGGAAAGGGACCCTCAGTACTGCTGATGGGACAAAAGGAACCCATGGTGGGCAGCACAGACTGCCCCAACAGAATCCACCAGTAGCAGGGGAAGGCACTAGTCCAGATATATGTCCAGGAGCTAGGCTTAAATGTTTTGAATGCAACCAGTGGGGCCATGTGGCATACAGGTGTCCATGGAGGCAAGGTGGGGAACCAAAGGTGAGGGAGCCAGTAAGTGGGAAAGACAAAATGCCAACAGCGGGTTGTCTTGAGACAACAGGGGTATGGAACTACCATCCTGCAGATGTCCTGAGAGAGAAGGATTTGGATGAGGCAGTACTATGTACTTATGCAGTTACATGCAGTGAGGCTAGGAGACAAGCATGTCGGTCTGGTAGCCTGGGTGAGACCCAGACAGACTGCACATTTACAGCCAGGACTGCTGAGGTGGTTACTTCAGGGAGGGACCTGCTCTGTAGCAGTGAGACTGAATGTGAGCCACAGCTGCTTGTGGGTACTGATGTTCCCTTGGACAGGGTAACTGCAAAGGTAGAGGTGAGTAGTAGTACCCAGGCTGACAGTGTGGCACCACTGTCAGAGGATGCCAGACTTCCTGTGGAAGGGGAGCTGGGAAGGGTTACAAGGAGAGACTTGAGACAGGCTCAGCTCTCAGACCCTATATTGCAAGGCTTGAGGCAGGTAGCTAGGGAGGCACCTGATTTTCAAGGGAAGGGGGAATCTGTATACTGGAACAAAGGTTACTGTACAGAGAGTGGACCCCTGAGGGAGGGCTAGAAGGTGAGAGAGTACAGCAGTTGGTAGTGCCTAGAGATTACCATCTGACACTTCTAGCCATAGCTCATGATATTCCCTTTGCAGGTCATATGGGCATAAAATGTACAAAGAGGCATATTATGCAAAACTTCTATTGGCCTGGAATTTCCAGAGATGTAACAGGGTACTGCAGGACCTGTGAGCAGTGCCAAACGGTAGGCAAGGCAGGAGACAAGGTGAGAGCTCCTTTGATGCCTTTGCCTGTGATTGAGGAGCCATTTCAGAGGTTAGCTATGGATATTGTGGGTCCTCTGAGTACCCCAAGTTCCACAGGGAAAAAGTATATCCTAGTGATTGTAGATTATGCTAGACGATACCCTGAAGCAGTGGCTTTGTCCTCCATTGAGGCCGAGAAGGTGGCAAATGCTTTGCTAGAGATTTTCAGCAGGGTAGGTTTCCCAAAGGAAATACTGTCTGACTGATGTGCCAATTTTGGGTCAGACCTGCTGGCTTGTCTGTGGAAGTCCTGTGGGGTGAAGCACATGAAGACTGCCCCCTACCATCCCCAGACTAATGGTCTTGTTGAGAGGTTAAACTCTAAAATCAAGTCCATGCTATGGGAATTTGCAGATCAGTTTAAGAGGGAGTGGGAGAAATATTTACCCAATCTGTTGTTTGCTTAAAGAGAGGTTCCCCAGGAATCCACAGGTTTTTCACCCTTTGAGTTGCTGTATGGGCATAGGGTGAGGGGACCTCCAGATTTAATTTGAGATATGTTGGACGGTGAGTGTGAGTCTCACAAAGAGTCTGTTGTGGCATATGTCCTGAACCTCAGGACAAGGCTCAGGGAACTCATGGGCCTGGCCCAGGAGAACCTGGCGGAAGCCCAACAACAGAAAAAGGTGTGGTATGACAGGAATGCTCGAGCTAGAGAGTATGCTGTAGGGCAGCAGGTGATGGTTCTCATTCCTGTCAGACACAACTATCTGCAGGTAGCTTGGGAGGGACCCTACAAGGTGGCAAGAAAGGTAAGTGATGTTAATTACATGGTGGAAGTGCTAGGCAGATGGCAGAGGCCCAAATTGTACCATGTTAACATGATGAAACCTTACCATGATAGGGAGGCCCTTGTGCTGAGCATTTGCAGTGGATTGCAGGAGGAGTCTGACAGAGATCTTGTGACTGGTCTCCACAGTGAGGCTTGGGCTGACACCTCGGTGGAAGGGGTAGCAATGTTCCAGCAGCTATTTCCTACCCAGGTTCAAGAAATCCGAACAGTGTTGCAGGAGTTTGGGGGCATGTTCACCAGGAAACCAGGGTGCACCCACCTGGTGCAGCACCAGGTGGATACATGAAACCAGACAAGGGGGATAGTTTAGTGGTTTACCATTAAAATCCCGAAAATGTATTCGTCAACTGACTACAATGTCAATCCAAAATGTGGAAACTGCAACGTCGAACAAGCATCCAAGTCAAAACTGAACATTGAGATTTCTTTCCTTATACTTTTGCACTGCATTGTTTTAAGTTTTGAAAGTAATGTATTTTACCCTTAAAATAAGTGACAATTTTATGATTGTTGTGGCACATTATGATGTGCTGATGGCCAAAATCTCACAGGCTGTGATGTTCACACCTTTTGTCTATGGGATATATCTTTAGTGCAACTTTGTAGCATTTATTCACACCAGCACTGATTTTCTGGTATTGCCATGGGGGGAGGGGGGTATGGAGTATGTTTTGGGGTCTTCACTAGAAAATCTCGAAATACTGAAATGTTGAATTTCAGTATTTCGAGACTGAATAGTGGAAAACCCACATATCCAAAAACCCAAAACCGCAAATAGCACAATTGCGATCATTCACACACACACACACACACACACAAACCAGCACATAGGCACACACACATACACCTACCTAACTACACTAAAACAATAAAAACACACACAAACACAACATAACACACAAACACACTTACCCTACCTATAAGGAGGGGGGCAAGCCACCCTGCACCCCCCCCCCACTTATATATTCTAACTCCGAGGTCGCACTAAACACACAGACATACAAAAAACACCACTACACACACTCGCACACACTAAAATCCCTTCCCAATACCTTTACACAAACACCACTTACATGAAACCCCAGATAAATCCACAAACTGCACCACATGTCACAAACGTGACACCACGATAACGGATTCGACATTTCCGCATTCGATATAGTGCAGTTTCGCGTAACTGCACTTTCCACTATTCAGTCTCGATGTACTGAAATTCGACATTTCAGTACGTCGAGATTGTCTAGTGAATCCATTTTGGGAGGCAGAAGTCAGGCATCCAAACACAGTCTGTAGTCCCACACAGCTGATACTTGAGGATCATTGCCTAAGTGTTGCTGACCTGGAAATGTTGGCATCCGTAAGTACAGTGATGTCAATGAGCTGTTCCTCTCACTTAATTCAGTGGATTTTCTGAAGATATCGTTATGATACTTGCCTAGTTGTTAATATTCAGTAATCACCCAGGTTTCCCAACAACAAGGAATGGTAGAAATAATAATTAAACCTCAATCTTATATTTCATTTCTATTTGTAGACCACTGTCAGTGAAGACAATTCACAGCAGGTTCCTAAACGAAGCTGCTTTTTTGGATCACTGATTCTTTGTTGTTCAGGAGAGGTCCCTACATTAGTAAGGGAAAGCTTATTTTTTCCTGGCTTTGTTCTTTGATGGTGAATTTTGGAGGGGTGCCTAGAACTCCTTGACTACTAGGCTAATTAAGCCTTGATGAGTTTGACAGAGCACCCAAAACTGACCAGTGCCTTCCACACATTTGATGACTTATAGAACCAAAGATCTTTGTTAGGGCAAAACAAACATGAACAGATTCTGGCTTTCTTTCTAAGCATTTCCTTGATCTGTCTGATAGTGCAGATCACAGTTACAGTACTGTAAGATCACATTAATGCACAGTGTAATTCTGCCAAGGTTTCTTCAACAACTGGAAGCAGATGATTTAGAAGAAAACCAGTGAGAACTTTCACTGCAGTAGAAAATAAGATGGTAACTTTTTAATTTTCCCATGCTATCTTGTCTGTCTTCTTGGAGACTATAACTAAGATGACAGTTCACAAAGTTTTGGAATTTCCTCAGTGTTCAAACTTAAGATAAGTTTGTTAAACTTCAGACTCACTTCATAAATCCAGGCTTAAAATATTTTGCTTGTATGTTATCTGTTCATGTGGCTTCATTGTTTTTTTTTTTTTTTCTTTTTTTCTATATGGTAAATTTTATTTCTTCATTGACAAGAGGATAAGGAAAGACATTCCTTTATGTTTAACAGTTTCATGTGTTACAGAGGACTTACAGTTTAGGAGTATCTGAAAGTGTTTCTTCCATCCATTTTGACCATCTTCATTTCAGTTTGGGAGTGTCAGACCACATTGGGATTGGCTCATAGCAGAACTATTTGAACTCAGGCTAAACATGATCCTTGTAGCCCCTGAGGGGGCAGAATGGTGGATTTTGAGGTTCACTGTAATCAGATACAAACTACTGCACCAGGTCTACAACAACTCTGCTGCAAAGTACCAGTTGGTAGGAGAATAACTGCCAGTAACAGTACAGGAAAAGGATTTGGGACTGTTGAACACACTTGGATTTGGACCATCAGGAGCACAGTGAGAGGCAGTTACATCATCACCAGCAAACAGAATGTTGGATTGTATCCTTAGTGAGACAGATTACAGAAGCAAAGAGGTAGTTCTTCCATTTTGCAGGGGTTTAGTCATCCAACATCCTGGAGTACCATGTGACGTTGTAGAGATTATAGAAGGAAATGGACATCAAAATGTTGGAAGGAATTCAACGGTAACCTATAAAAAAGATCAGTGTTTTAGAGGGGAAATGACTGTGACAAAAGACAAGAGAAGCTAGAGCTCTTCTCAGAAGTGACAAACAGATATGATATTGTTGCACAAGATTATATGAAGGGATCATTCTTAACAGGAAGAACAGAGGGAAAGAAAGGAACACATGCAGCAAACAGTAAGGAAAACTTCTTGCTTGAAATCTAAAATAGCTTTGCACAGAAAGAGTTTTGGACCCATGGTATGGACTACCAGAATGAGTGGTAGAGAAGGACTCCACAACAGTTTCCAATAGAGAATGGGACAGGTAGAAAAAAAGGTAAGATGAAAGCAGGAGCAGAAAGGATGTGGGTTCCTAAGGCATTTATAAGGGCAGACTAGATAGGGTAGTTGTTTTCCTGTTAAGCAAATGCAATATAATGTAATGAAAAGTTGTTCTGCGTATTATGCCTATAGAGACCATACTAAAATTCTTCGGACATGTTTTGCCTTTGTTTGTGTTTGATGTCATACCTTTCTTTCAGTTTCTGCCTTGATGCTATTCTTTATTTTTCTAGTATGCAGTAATGCTGAGAAATCTGCTTAATGGGATCCACACATACCGAAGGGATGGCAGTCTTGACTTCCTTCTTGCAGATATCAGTGTCAGCTTTACTTGGGGCCATTTCTGAAAGTACTCATGATTCAATGGATCTTTATGGGATTAGTGTTGAGTTTCCTATGCATCAAGTTTGGCTGACTGTTTTTGTGCGCAAGCTGAATATTCATGGCAGATCTGATGAGGTTAATATTTGTCCAACAGCCATTAACTCCTCACAGATCGTTTAGGATGCACCAGACGTCTTTGTGATAATGAGCTCTAATGATGACCATAAACTTATAACATTTTCTATCAAAATCTTTAAAATCACTGTGGCCAATAATTATGATTTCAAGAATTTCAAATGCATAAACCTCTCTAAACTACATAGTAAACTATCCAAATTCAGTTGTAGCACAACCAGACCTGACATTGAAATAGCTGATATTTATATAAAGGAGGTCTACTTCCACTGAAATAAGAGACTAAATCTGGCTGTCCTTCTGGAGTCAAACTTAATGGTAAGTTACAGAAAAAACATCTACATTGATTATTAGCTTAACAAACTTTATAACAAGGGGAAAAATTCTTAAATCACACAACAGACCAAAAATTCCTCATATGAAAAATTGCATCAAGAATGTCAGTAAAGAACTAAAAGCTGCTATCAGCTTCTTATGAACTTAAATTAGCTTTTGAAACCTGGGTTAATTATAGGTCATTTTTAGTTACATTAGAAAACTAATAAATAATATCCAGCAGTGTTCTCAAAGTAGCCAAAAGACATCACCCACTCAAACCCATTATTCAGAGTAAATACACTAGCAGAGAAATTTTAGTGAAAACATTATCCTTGAAACAACTATCTTAATTTCAAAAATTCCAGAATCTCTTATACTCTTATATCACAAAAAAAGAAGTAATGAAGATGCTCTGTAAGACCAAAATTATAAGGGTATATATTATAAAGTCGAACAAGTAAAATGTTGATTTACCTTTAATTGACTCATATCTGTCGAAGCTGTACAACATCGAACGGCCAAAACTCCAATTTCTTTCTAAGGGAAAGAAATCGGTAGCCCAGCCACGTACACCACATTAAAACAAACACTATAAAAGTGGGGGGGGGGCTTCGCCCCCACACCCCCCAATGTGGGAGGCTGTGTCCCCCCAACTAGATATTCTAACTCTGAGATCAGACTACAGTCAGGAAAAGGGCAGATTTAAGAAAGAAATCGATGATTTGACCATTTCGATGATGTGCACCTTCGACAAATACGGGTTGACTAAAGGTGAGTCGACATTCTGCTTCCTCGGATAAATGATATAGACCCAATTATTTTAAATATATATATATATATATATATATATATATATATATATATATATATATATATATATATATATATATATACATATAATTTGAAATTATATAGAATTTGACCCCATAGTATGGCAAACCTCTAATGGTAATGCCTCTACACAATGGTGGCCATACTATAGACCCAAAAAAAGAAAGAACCATTAACCTGACTAGTCAGATTTGCAAAGTCTTTGAATGTGTCATATCTGACTCATGTAGTATGATATCAAAAGCCTTATCAGGTTAGACCCATGTCAGTTTGGCTATGTCAATGAGAGATCCTACCTACTCAGTTTTGAGATTAGCTAACTTCATTGAGAATGTCACACAGGCAGTAGGCAGTGGTCATTCTGTTTACAAATCTTATTTGAATCTGGCCAATGCATTCAATACTATACCCCATACTGGCATCAGTAATAAGCTAAGTGCCTTAAAAGTAGAATCATAGGTACTGAGGTGTTTTAAAGGATAGAATGTGCATAGTTAAGATGGTAGGTGCCTCCTTGGAAAATGTGAAGGCAGCTAGGGGCATGCCCCAGCACTAAGCACTAGGACTCCTCCTCTTCTGTATCTAATTCTCCAGTCTCCCAACTGTGAATCAGGACTTTTAGTTAACTATGTCTGCAGATGACTGCAAAGTGGGCATTAATCTGAAATCTCCCTCTGATACCATTAATAAAAGCAGGAACCAACCTACATAAATAAATGGTGCACTTAAAAGGGGATACAATGCCAAACAAGATAACTTAGTATTGTTACAGTCAGTAAACAACTCTCATTCTCAATGTACAGTTTAGCTAGTAACCCACTCCAAACTAATAATGTAGTCAAAGATCTTGGAACATAGGTAAGTGAGTCCCTGTCACTTGACTGCCATTTAGCAATAGTAGTCAGAAAATCCTTCTACTTTGCACATCTAATATCGAAAGGCATATCACCCAGGTCAAAAGAAGTTATCACCCATCTGTATGAGTCCACATTAGACCAGTTATTGAGTGCAATGCCCCCTTTTGGATGTACATTTCTAGATGTATTAAGCAGCTAGAAAGGCCCCTGAGGTTCCTAACCAATAAGATTATTGGGCTAAAATCCCTGAACTACCAGGAAAGGCTTGAAACTTTATCCCTTTACTCATTTTTTTTGTGAGCTGATCTATGTCTTGCATTCTGTGCTGTTAGGGACCTCACGCTCCTTGATCTTCTGTATCTTCACAAGTTAACTAGCTCCACTAATACCAGAACTAGGGATTTAAATCTCCACTAGCACATAAAAAACATGCTTAAGAGATAAATGTATTGCCTGATGCCTCCTGTACCACTGGAGCAGACTTCCCCTGCAAGATACTCTAAAATATTTGTGTCCTTTATATAATTACAGTGTAAATATAATATACTCATGCAGCAGATCATCACAGTACAGTGGAATATTTCATTTATAGTGATAAAATAAACACTATTACTGGTTTTAATGTGTCATGAATGAAGCTGAAAAACTAATGTAACTTTAATAATAATGAATTAGACAGTTACTGCTATGCAGAATACTTCTGATAAAGAAGTAATTATTACAGTAATCGAATTTCCACTATAGGTTCTCTGGTTCTGTAGCATGCTACCTGTTATATTGTGCACACAAATATTTACACATGCCATATTGGATTTTTGATTAGTCAGTCTAAACATTTCAGGACTTGGCATTGTGAGTCCTGCTATTTTAAAAAAGTTACTTCCTTTAAGTGATCCATTAGTGGCACTGACCTAATATATTGTTTCATATCCACATTTCATTTATGCAAATACAAACCATTAACTTCTTTGCTGGCTGCGTCTTATATTTCTGACATTTTCTAACTTTGGTATTGTTCAAGGGCTATCTGATATTTTCTACCTGGATTCCCTCAGTATACAGATTCTTCACAAGAATAGATAGATTCATTAAATAAGATGTAATAAGTAAAATAACTAATTTGCTTCTTGCAACAGACAATGGCACACCTAAAGGTTTAATCTCATAAAAAATGTATCAAACACATAGGCCATGGGTGATCCACAGATAATGAAAGACCTGAAAAGAGGTAGTTAAGCATATTGGTGGCATACAAAATATTTACAAATGCATAGCATGAATGAAGCCGATAGCATAGTAAACAGAGAATGACATGTGCCATGCATAACATCTGGCAGTGTATTAAAATATTGTTATAGAGAGCTATTAATCATCTGAAAGTTGGTAAGATACAGATTAAGCATCTGTACTTAAGTAAATGATGCTACATTGCAATTCTATATACAAAAGGGACATCCACCTGCCAAAACATACTCAAATTGAAATACATATTTACAGAGACCACACTTGTCTATTCATAAGTAAGGGGTCTACAGATGTATTTACACAAGGTATAACCAACTGCCTACAAAAACGAAATACCCCATAACCTTTCGGTATTACTTCAGTATACAGTTGTCCCAGTGCTTTCCTTGATATGCAGTTGTGAAATGCAACATCTGATGTGATGCCTAAAAGAGCTTTAATGCAAAAAAACTGTAAGGTTAAACATAGGGAACACTTCATTACTAAAATGCAAATGAAAGCGAGCATGCAGGAAGCTAGTAAATCCTATATGGGATAACATATGGTTCACACCTCTGCATGCTGGTTGCTATATTTTTTTTTTATACAAAATTATTTTTACAGATATTTGATTGGAAACTATTAGCAGTTGTTATAAACTTGCTCTGAGAGAAATATATTTATTTGACTTCTATGTAGATATCAATTTGTGGGTCGATATTATAACCGCGAAACCTTACATACGCAAATATGAAAACGTTGACACATGTTGAGCGAACGTTGAAAACACTGAACATCCTGAACCGCGAAATTCAAAATGTCGAATCAGCAAAGTTGGCCAACTCCACCTCCCGCTACGTGCTACCTACCCAAACAAAATAAATAATCCACATATATACACTTAACAAAACCCTACTTCTAACCCTAAACTAAAGCTTACATATATTACTATGTATGCACTTACCTTAACCCGCACCCTAACCCCAAGATCCATAACTATTGCATAACTACATTAAGGAGCTATACCCAAACAAAATAAATAATCCACATACATACATTTAACAAAACCCTACTTCTAACCCTAAACTAAAGCTTACATATATTACTATGTATGCACTTACCTTAACCCGCACCCTAACCCTAAGGTCCGTAATTATTGCACACTTACCTTAAGGAGCTATACAAGATAAGGTCCAACTATGACGATTCAACATTTCAAATTTCATGCTTCAGGACATTCGGTGTTTTCGCAGTTTGCTCAATATGTGTCGACGTTTCTGTATTTGCGCAACTGCGGTTTCGCAGTTGTAATAGGTAACCCAATTTGCATATAATAGCATTTATATACATTATTTTGCTTATAAATTTATATAAGCTGTCTTCTGCGCTATATGAAACAGTTTACAGGAGAAGATGCTTAAAACACCTCAATCTGCTCAACATCTTTTGCCTTAATTACTCAGAGTTACTTCACTAATTATTGGAAAATAATATTAATGAGCAGATTTAACTCTTTGAAATGTTCTACATTTGTTAGTGAAATATGTAATTTTGTTTTATACTAAACTGACCTTTAAATCATGTCAAGCATTTTTCATCTCCTATTGGTATGATGAATTCAAAAACTTGATCCACACATTTCAGAATATGGCAATGAAAAGTACTATAAGTAAATATGTAAGCACATGATATCTAAAATATAATCATAAAAGAATGTTTCCCATACAGACGTTAGATGTTAAATATATACTCCACTCAATTGTATATCTACTCTCATACATAGATACATAGAACATATTCATTCTGCTAATTTATATATCAAGCATCTACTCATATAATACAAACACATACACGCAGTTATATGTATGCACATCCATGCAAATATGCATATATAAGCACATAAAATATACACAAATATGTCATTTTAAATTTTAGTACCTTTTAATTAAACTTCCATATTCTATTGCTTTCACATTTTCACCCATGTTAATATAATATATATTTATTTATTTATAATAATAAAGAGGTTCAGTGCTTGGTCAGCTTGTCTCCATGCAGTTCTGTTTTCCTGGTTTATTGGTGTTTTGTACTTTTAGTCTGTATGGAGCAAGGAGCTGCAGTGGATACCACTGGATTTGTTCCCCTACAAGAGCTGACAGCATCTATTGGGAACTTGTCAGCACTTATTGAAGTGCTAACAGCACAGATTTCTGGTTTGGGGAGGAACTTATCGGCCATTCCTACTACCTTTGGGCAAAACAATTGCACAACACAAGGTCCGAATGCAACTCAAACTGCTTCCATCCCCTTAGGGCAGGGAAGCCCTATTTCCTTGTCACTATGAGCCGCTCGCTCATAGTGACAAGGAAATAGGGCTTCCCTTAGGGCAGGGAAGCCCTATTTCCTTGTCACTATGAGCGAGCAGATCTTCCATTGGCTACAACCCTGCAGGAAGCGAGAACAACAATGGTGGCAGCAATGCAATGGAGATGGTTACAGCCTGTTCATTTTCTGAGTGGTTTAGGAATGGTATTCAATGTGATTTTGGAGTGGAAAACAGCAGGCAAGTCCGAGGAACCTTTGATGAACAACTTAAAGGGTTTGAAAAAGAGGTGGCCAAGCTGCAGAATCTTCAGATGGAAAACTGCTACCTCAGGGAATGTGTTTGCAGACAACAAATACCAAAAGGACTTAGAACCTGGAAATTTCCAACAGGTACTGTTTATGGTTCTGATTTATATAATGAATTACTTGCCATGTTCAATAAGCATGGATGTGAGCTACTTGAAGTGCTCATTAAAGACAATGACAAGAAAATGGACAGTTTAAAAACTAGAATTGATGTTTTGAATGAAGCGTTGCATAACAATTTGTTATTTCAAACTAAAGTGAATGAGTATAATGATGTGTTGGTTAATGTGGACAAGGTTATGACTGTGTTAGAAAACAAAAAAGGCAAAAAATTGGAGAGAGATAAACTAGAATATGAGGAGGGTAGGGTATGCCCATTGCCTAATAGTAATATTATAAGAACGCACGATAGAGAAGAAGACAATTACACTATGGGGGAACCTGGCTTGGGTGAAGAAAACACAAATGAGGCAATAGAACAGACAGCCCCTTTAGATTTTCCTTTGAGGAAGTCGGAACGCCTCCAAAACAGGCAACAGAACTACTACAACCAGGAGAAGATGGGGGTGGCAATTCCCAGGAATTCTATTCCAACAGGGGCAGACCATACAGGGGGAGAGGGAGAGGGATGCCGGACAGGTGGTAGAAGATGATGCAGGACATGTTTGCACTATAGTCACGAACGAGGTTGGTGACTTTAAAATTTGCAACTATAGTGACACAGATATTAGTACATCATGGGCTAAGTTATTTCAAAAAGGATTGAATTTTGTACCTACCAGAATATCTTGAATAGAAAATTCCCTACTTGAATTAAAGTTGTTTGTCAGGAAATGTAACTTCAAGATGTACTTTAACAATGATAATATATATATTAATACAGGTGAATGCAAAAAAAACAGAACATTCAACCCACCCCTGCACCCCACATTACATGTCCTAGAGAGTCTTTGTATGGAACAAATCAGAAGGTTACACTCTGACAAAAGAAGGGAGGTTTTACATAATCACTGTAATAGTGAAGTTGATTTACTAAATTAAATAGTTAATAGTAATTTTATAAGTGTGATGAAACCAGATAAGGGTGGGGTGCTGGTTATAATGAACCAAATTACGTATATAGACAAAATGCAAACACACCTGTTTACTGATTCCTATGAGGAAATATCGAGAAATGAATTAAACATTTCCTACAGGAATATTGATATTTGTTTAAATGACCTCTTACTAAACAACCAAATTTCTCTCAGTGAACATGGCTTTTTAACACAAAAACATCCACGCATCCCCACGATTTTTGGCATCCCAAAGATACACAAGTGTATGGAGGATCCTCCCATTAGGACAAAAGTGGATGCCAAAGCCTCAAAAACTTTCAGTTTGGCAAAATTTATTGATCACAATTTAAAACATGTTTTAGATCAACACTCACATGTACTAAAAGACTCCTGGGATTGCTTAAAAAAGGTACAAGGGGACATATATGCGGATAATTTGATACTTGTTACCATGGACATAAAGGATCTTTTTACAGTGATACTCCATGAGGAGGGTATCAATATGTTCTTTGACTACCTGTGTACTTATTCTACACATTGCCACTCTAGAATCCTAATATATAGGACCCTTATGGAGTTAATTTTGCAAAACAACTTTATTCTATTTGAAAACCAGTTATTTAAGCAAAAAATAGGAGTTGCGATGGGGGCGGCTTGTGTCCCCCTTTTTGCCAATGTTGTATTAAATCAGTGGGAACTCACTACAGTGTTCAAACATGAACTTTTTCAACACTGTAGATTTTATGGTAGATATATAGATGATTTGTTAATTTTCTGGGATGGCACAGGTGAACAACTACAACAAATTGTTTGTTTTTTGAATTCAAGTACTGGGTTTCTAAACCTTACTATGGAAACAAATTTTGAGTTTATTAATTTTTCTGGACATCACCATACAAAAAGATATAGAGAACCATAGATTCACCTCTAATTTGTTTAGGAAACCCACATATTTGAATACCCTGCTACATTTTGAGAGTTGCCATCCTATACGCCAGAAAAAATCCTTGGTAAAAGGACAGGGTGTCAGGTTAGCAAGGATGATAAGTGAATTCATTGTGTTCCTACAGGAAATTGGCAAACTTAGAACTATGCTTTGTAGGAGGGGTTACCCTGGCGCATTTATTGACCCAATTCTGGATGAAGTTATAGGGAAAAGAAGTAGTGGACATTTCACCCCATTTTGGGATTTGTTTTTGATACTTCTCCTGGGGGGTAATGGTGAACATGTCAGCAGATAGACAGGAAGGAGGTAATAAATCCTTTAAGGATGCTATGATTCTCACATTTAACCCCCTTTATTACAACATTAGAGAAATCCTATATAACAACTGGACGATACTTACTACAGATGACCTCTGTAAAACAAGACTTGGAGACATGACTTGTGTAATATATAGGAGAGATAAGTGTATAAAAAAATCTCTTGGAAAGTAATTTTTCAAGGGAGAGGGAGGGACATATGAGAAAATGTGGACATTGTGCACAATGTCCCTATAGTCTAGAATCTAACATCATTTGTATAAGGGTGTATGGCTATGTTCACTTAAAAGGAAAATATAATTGTCAAAGTAAATGTGTAGTTTATATCGCAATCTGCCAAGTATGTGACCAATTTTATATTGGAAAAACAATAAATGGTTTAAATAGGCATATTTTTCAGCACGCCTACAACATCAAGAAAGGAAATTGAACAATGCCTTGGCTAAACACACAATGGAGTGCCCACAGCATTATTTTAAATTTTCAGTTTTAGAACAAATTCACATAGAGAATAGCAGGGGAGGACCAGTAGATTGGTTCCTTGAATACAAGGAATTGCTCTGGCAGCTCAGATGTAATGCTTTAAAAGAGCCCAATTTGAATGACGTGTTCTATTTCATGTTTTTTAAACCTCAAGTCTGAGTTCCATTTGTAGTAATTGTCATTTTATAAAGTACAGAGTTTGATACACTGGTTCCTTGGTGAATATGAATTTAAATAAGTTAATGAAAAACTTTTGGAATAATATAATCTATAATTATTTGTAAAACAACTTATATAAAATGGTGTAACAGCATTGTACATTGCAATTGCTTTTTATCTGCCTGCTGGGGATTATTAAACTGTATTGTATTCAGGGTTGATTGACTGAGCTTTCAGCCTATCATTTTTTAAGATTCAACATGTGATTTATTAGTTCTGTATATAATCAAGTCTTTAATGTTTTTAATTCATTCTGATGAAGTCTTGAGGTGAACGCCAGGTGAAAGCGCTAAATAATAAAGAGGTTCAGTGGTCGGTCAGCATGTCTCCTTGCAGTTCTGTTTTCCTGATTTTCACCCATGTTGTTACATGAGTTTTAAAAGTTTTATGATATGTGATCTTGATATATATTGGTGCTATGATGTCTATATGTTAATGTGTTATAGTTGTTGTCAGTTTTATTTATTTCCTCCATATAAATGCTTAAATACTAGGCTATTTATAGTATTCTCTATAGTAGGATTAATTAGAAGAAATGACTATATAAAATATCTTAATCAAATAGAGAAATTTGAAATGCATTATTTCTGGGATATTTTTGATATATTCAGAAATACATATTCTTTATTATTAACATTTCCAACTTTCTATTTCTATGATATTAAATATTAATATTTCTGAAATTAATACTTTATATTGTTTTTCTTTTTAACATGACTTGAGTGTGCTCTAAATAGTTAAAATTAATAATATTGCTTTAAAGCAAGAAACAGTAGTAACTGTTTAGCTTGGTAATATTGGGATGGGTTGTTTGGGGTGTGATTTGTATGATTATATCATCAAATCGGGGAATTTTTATTCCATGATGGGAGATTTGAATGTATATGTTTCACATTTTGATTTTGTTGTTTTTTTTTGTTTTTGTTTTTTGTTTTGTTTTGTTTTTTTTTTTTTTTGTATCTGTTTAACATCAATTATTAGCACTCAGTTATTATATTTTAGGTTAAATCATCTTAAGTCAGTGCACTTGCATGTTCTTATGTCGACATATAATTGTCTCTCATTAAACATCAATGGGCTTAATGATCCATTGAAGAGGAGTAGCTTAAACAAAGATATAAAACTGCATAAAGCTCACATAATTTTCTTACAAGGAATTCATTTGTTATCCGATGATGTAAATAGATTGATGTTAAAAGATTATTCAATTCTTGTGAGTTCATTTTTTAAATCAAAAAGGAGAGGCACTCTTATTCTTTGGAGAAAGTCATTACCTATGCCTAAAATATTAAATACCTATTCAGATAAAAATGGCATGTTGGGTTTAGCAGTAGTAGAAATTGACAAAAAAAAACTTATATGTTTGTGAATTTTTACTGGATACTTGGAACTGGAGCCAAGGTTGCTAAGAAATATTTGGATATTATTGTCTTATATACAAAATGTGAATTGATTATTGCAGGAGAGTTTAACTGTATTCTTTTTAGTAAAGACACAACTACTGATAAGGTTCCTAAGCTATCATCAGTAGCTAAACACTTAGATCATTTTATTAATTCTCAATATTTGAGAGATACTCATGATATTAAATCAACTAACTTTCTTAACTTTACAAATTATTCTTTTAGATTTGACACCCAGACAAACATTTATAAAGTTTTTACTTCTAGTAATTTATTTACTAAACTTGAAGATGTATTGATAACTTCACGTTCTTTATCTGTGCAAAATGCTATTACATTTATGTTAACATTAGAACCAAGTAATTTGATTTATTATCAGAGAATCCCTGCTTATATAGTAAAAATAAAAGTATTTAAGGAATGCTATATAAAAGAAATAGATCAATACATTGAAATTAATAATAATGGAGAAGTTTCAGAGGTAATTCTCTGGTTTTCTTTAAAGCTTATCTATATGGAAGAATTAAAAATTGGCACACATGTAAAAAAAAGAGTTGGATAAGGAGTTGATGTTTTTGCAGTCTAATATAGATAAATTGAAATCCAATTTACAATCTTATGACAAATCGGCAAATGCTAAGTAGAAAGTATTGAATTAGAAATATCTTGATGTACTTCACCGTGTATCAATAAATCTGGAAAAATTAAAATTACAAATTTACTCAATAAATGCAAAAAGCTTACACAGGTTGGCTGTTAGATCTAAGAAAAAAATATATTAATCATATTAAAGAAATAATTTCCAAACAAGATGATTCATATAAAAAAGTTTCTGGTTAAAAAGACATACTGGAGTGCTTTAGGAAATATTATGAAGAAATTAGTAACAAAAACACAGACTTAGAAATCAACAACATGACTGATGAGCTTTTGAATGACAATATAAGGTTTAAATTAACCAAAAAAAGGTCCAACATTGATAAGTCATTTTTAAGGAGTTAAAAGATCAAATTAATAATCTTAAACCAAATAAAATCCTTGATGTTGATGGTATAATCCCAGAATTATAAAATTGTTCCCAGAGAATATTTTAAATATCCTAGTAACAGTTTTTGAACAAGTTAAACATATTAATAATCTTAAACCAAATAAAATCCTTGATCTTGATGGTATAATCCCAGAATTATAAAATTATTCCCAGAGAATATTTTAAATGTCCTAGTAACAGTTTTTGAACAAGTTAAACATATGTCAACCCCACCCAGAAATATTCTCTTATATCGCCTAGCTCCTATCTCCTATCTTGAAACCAAATAAAGATTCTAATTTTTCATCTTCTTACCATCATATTTCATTATTAAATATTGATTATAAAAAATGTATGTCTATTCTTGCAAAAAAATTGTACCTTATTATGCTAGAATTAATAAATGATGATCAGTCTGGTTTTATATACATAGAGAGGTTCAGGATAGCATAATTAGGCTTAATACTTTAATAGATCTGACTAATAAAAACAAAAAAGAACTAACTGTAATAAGTCTAGATATTAATAAGGATTTTGATTCTATTAGTTAGAATTATTTGTTCAAAGCACTTAATATGAATTTTTCCTTATATTTTATAAATCTTATAACTAATCTAGATAGTAACTCATTTTCCTTTATTAAATTGTCTATTTTCTTTCTAGCTCTTTTAAAATATTAAAAGGTAGAAAACAGTGTTGTCCCTTGTCACCTCTATTATTTGCTGTAGCAATTGAACCTTTTGCAGATTTATAAGATCTAATAGCAAAATTCAAGGATTCTTGTTAGATGAAAGTTGTTCCTGTAAAATTCAATTATATGCAGATGACATTTTAATAATAAGTGGTGATGTTGAAGATTCAATAGAAAATGTAACTAAGCCTATTACTTTGAAAAAGCATCAGGTTTAATATTTAATCCCGATAAAACAAAAATTTTACTTATTAATAAAAAAGTTAGTAATTATTTAAGAAACTATAGGAATTTTGTTTGAGAGAATTCACAAATTAATTATCTTAGAATTAAATCTATTCTAAAAGACTAAATAGCAGTAAATTATAGTAATTTAATAGACACTGTTACTAAAATTATTAATTGGAACACATTTTTTTTTGCAATGGAAGAAATTTAATAAAAATGATAATCCTACCAAAGTACTTTTCTGTCAACAATCACTAATTATTCTGTCTCCTAAAAAAATGTCTTTAAGAATTTAAATTCTGCTCTTCTTAAATGTCTCTGGTTCCCAAATAAAACAAGAATATCCCTTGATTGGCATGTTAAAAGTCTGCAAAAAGGTAGATTAAGTTTTCCAAATGTTGAATTATATGCCAATTTGATAATTCACAGTTTAATATCTCTATGGTTAAATTCCTCTTACCAATCCACTTGGAAATCCATTCATGAAAGAATAAGAAATAATAAAAGCTATGCTGTACAATCTTTCTTTAAATTTGGAGTTAATAAATTTTACTGGAGCTTGAAAGACTTACATTTAAATGAAAAAGAAAAAAAATACTATTCCTCTCCCTCCACTGATTACATCTAATTATATAGTTAGATTTATATTTTTTATTGTTCTCTAAATCGCATAACCCAGCCACTGGGGATGCACAAGCCAGTGCATTTCTTTGTGCCAGTCCCAAGCCCGGATAAATGGGGAGGGTTGTGTCAGGAAGGGCATCTGGCGTAAAAATTCTGCCACATAACTTATGACGCGAAATTTTCATATTTCCATACCGGATTGGTCGAGGCCCAAGTTAACAATGACCGCCACCAGTACTGTTAGCCAACAGGGTGCTGGCGGAAATTGGGCTACTGTTGGCCGAAAGAGAAGAGGAGGGTGAAGGCATGCCCGAAGGCAGGAAGAGAGGAGGAAGATTAGGAGTGTAGCAGTGAGGGTAGGAACTTTGAATGTTGGCAGTATGACTGGTATAGGAAGAGAGCTAGTTGATATGATGGAGAGAAGGAAGGTTGATATATTGTGCATGCAAGAGACCAGATGGAAGGGAAGTAAGGTCAGGTGTTTAGGAAATGGGTTCAAATTGTTCTATCATGGTGTGGATGGCAGGAGAAATGAGGTAGGGGTTATACTAAATGAACAATATGCCAAGAGTGTTTTAGATGTGAAGAGAGTGTCTGACAGAGTGATGTTTATGAAGCTCGAAATTTATGGTGTAATGATGAATGTTGTTAGTGCATATGCTCCACAAGTTGGGTGTGCAATGGATGAGAAAGAGATATTTTGGAGTGAGTTGGATGAAGTTGTGGTGAGTGTACCCAAAGGTGAGAGACTAGTGATTGGTGCGGACTTTAATGGGCATGTTGATGAAGTGAACAGAGGGGATGAGGAAGTGATGGGTAGGTATGGTGTTAAGGAGAGGAATGCAGAAGGTCAGATGATTGTGGATTTTGTGAAAAGGATGGACATGGCTGTGGTGAATACATATTTTAAGAAGAGGGAGGAGCATAGGGTGACGTACAAGAGTGGAGGAAGATGCACACAGGTGGATTATATCCTATGTAGGAGGGCCAGTCTGAAGGAGATTGGAGACTGTAAAGTGGTGGCAGGGGAAAGTGTAGTTAAGCAGCATAGAATGGTGGTCTGTAGGATGACGTTGGTGATCAAGAAGAGGAGAAGGAGTGTGAAAGCAGTGCCAAGGATTAAATGGTGGAAGTTAAAAAGGGTGATTGTGAAGTGGAGTTTAGGGAAGAGTTAAGACAGGCACTGGGAGGCAGTGGAGAGTTACCGAATAGCTGGGTAACTACAGCAGAACTAGTAAGGGAGACTGCTAGAAAGGTGCTTGGTGTGACATCTGGACAGAGGAAGGAGGACAAGGAGACCTGGTGGTGGAATGAGGAAGTACAGGAGAGTATACAGAGGAAGAGGCTGGCGAAGAAGAAGTGGGATTGTCAAAGAGATGAAGAAAGTAGACATGAGTATAAGGAGATGAGGCGCATGGAAAAGAGAGAGGTGGCGAAAGCTAAGGATAAGGCGTATGGAGAGTTGTATGAGATATTGGACACTAAAGAGGGAGAAAAGGACCTGTACCGATTGGCTAGACAGAGGGACAGAGCTGGGAAAGATGTGCAGCAAGTAAGGGTGATAAAGGATAGTGAGGGAAAGGTACTCACAAGAGAGGAGAGTGTGTTGAGTAGACGGAAAGAGTATTTTGAGAGGCTGATGAATGAAGTGAATGAGAGAGAGAAAAGGTTGGATGATGTGGGGATAGTGAATCAGGAAGTGAAACAGATTAGCAAGGAGGAAGTAAGGACAGCTATGAAGAGGACGAAGAATGGAAAGGCTGTTGGCCCAGATGACATCCCAATGGAAGCATGGAGGTGCTTAGGAGAAATGGCAGTAGTATTTTTAACTAGATTGTTTAATGGAATTTTGCAAAAGTCAGAGGATGCCTGAGGAGTGGAGAAAAAGTGTTTTGGTACCTATCTTTAAGGAATAAGGGTGATGTGCAGAGCTGCAGTAACTACAGAGGGGTAAAATTGATCAGTCACAGCTTGAAGTTATGGGAGAGAGTAGTAGAAGCTAGGTTAAGAAGGGAGGTGATGATTAGTGATCAGCAGTATGGTTTCATGCCAGGAAAAAGCACTACAGATGTGATGTTTGCTCTGAGAGTGTTATTGGAGAAATACAGAGAAGGTCAGAAGAAGTTGCATTGTGTCTTTGTAGACTTGGAGAAAGCATATGACAGGGTGCCTAGAGAAGAGTTGTGGTATTGTATGAGGAAGTCGGGAGTGGCAGAGAAGTATGTAAGAGTGGTACAGGATATGTACGAGGGTAGTGTGACAGTGGTGAGGACTGCAGTTGGAGTGACAGATCCGTTTAGGGTGGAGGTGGGATTACATCAAGGATCAGCTCTGAATCCTTTCTTATTTGCAGTAGTGATGGACAGGTTGACAGATGAGATCAGACAGGAGGCCCCGTGGACTATGATGTTTGCAGATGACATTGTGATCTGTAGTGAGAGTAAGAATCAGGTTTAGGAGACCCTGGAGAGGTGGAGATATGCTCTAGAGAGCAGAGGAATGAAGGTCAGCAGGGCTAAGACAGAATATATGTGTGTAAATGAGAGGGAAGGTAGAGGAATGGTGAGGATGCAGGAAGTAGAGTTGGTAAAGGTGGATGAGTTTAAGTACTTGGGATCAACAGTTCAGAGTAATGATGAATGTGGAAGAGAGGTGAAGAAGAGAGTACAGGCAGGGTGGAATGGGTGGAGAAGAGTGTCAGGAGGGATTTGTACCAGACGGGTACCAGTAAGAGTGAAAGGGAAGGTCTACAAGACAGTTGTGAGACCAGCTATGTTATATAGGTTGGAGACAGTGGCATTGACAAAAAGGCAGGAGTCAGAGCTGGATGTGGCAGAGTTAAAGATGTTAAGATTTGCACTCGGTGTAACTAGGATGGATAGGATTAGGAATCAGTATATTAGAGGGTCAGCTCATGTTGGACAGTTTGGAGACAAAGCAAGAGAGATGAGATTGCGTTGGTTTGGACATGTGCTGAGGAGGGATGATGGGTATATTGGGAAAAAGATGCTATGGATGGAGCTGCCAGGTAAGAGGAAAAGAGGAAGGCCTAAGATAAGGTTTATGGACGTGGTGAGAGAGGACATGCAGGTGGTTGGTGTGACAGAGCAAGATGCAGAGGATAGAAAGAAATGGAAAGAGATGATCTGCTGTGGCGACCCCTAACGGGAAAAGCCAAAAGATGATGATGATGATGATGATGATTGTTCTCTAAATCATGTATTGTGGGTTGTTTTGGAACTTTTAATGTAAACAAAATGCTAGACCTTAGAGATGCAAATTTAATCTTTTGGCCTCAGTTCTTAATTGGAAATAAATAACATAGTACAGATTATCTTCTTACAAGACATTGTTTAAAGAATAATAATTGGTTAACTATACAGTCTCGTAAAAATATGTTAGTGATAAAATCAAAATCTCCATGGATTTTCAAGCAAAACATACTCCAAAGATACTTGATTTTTTTCAGAATCAGTAGTAACTCAAATAAGAATAAATCATATATCTCAGTAATTTATAAAATAAATAAAATGTATAAAATAATAAGAGAAGACTTTGGTTCCACAGATTCATTATTCTTTACTTTGGATTTACTCAACTAAGATTAATTAGAAGGCCTTTTCTGCCAAAGATGTATGCTTAATTCTTAAATCTGCCGGAAAAGCTACTTCTTCTCTTTATTGTAAAAATATATGTAGAGATTTCTTCACAGAGCTTTTTTAACTCCACATAAAGCAGGTTTAATATATACCTATGGGAAAATTAATTGTTGGAGGTATAATGAAGTCTCTAAAGCAGATTGGTTTCATATGATATTAGATTGTAAAATAGTAACTCCTTTTTGAGTTGAATTTAGAAATTTTGTCCAAGCTTTGTGGACAGGTAATTGTATAATTTCTAACTCCTTCATCTTATTTAATACTGCAGTTCTGGATTCCATTCCTGTGGTGCAGGTGCCTCTCCTTTGGTCCATTTTAGCTATAGCAAGAAAAATAGTCACAAAGAATTGGAAATATAAAACTACTCTTTTTTTCACTGAATTCATTAATTTAGCAAAAATGTCTGTAAAAAAGATTTGTCAACTGTCAAAATTAGAACTTTGAATATTACTCACCAGTTTAAATTTTAGTCAAAATTAAGTAATTTGCTTGATAAATTTTAATGATTTAGTTGTCTGTGTTTGATTTTGTTGTGGACATCTGTAAATAATGTTTTTGTTCTATGTATCTTTAAATAATTTTGTACAATCTTTGTTTTAAAATTAGTAAAAAGTTGTTTTTCTTTTAAAAAGAAAATGGTTGAGAATAACATGCAGTAGATAACAACTACCTAGGATGTGAGTAAGCAACCCCTTACTAATAATTCAACTGAGTGGACAGGCTGAATGAGTCTAACATATGGTGACATACACATTAGGATAGGAACATCAGCAGTATGCAGCAAATCTTAGCAACTAAATTTAATTAAAAAAACTAGCAACAGCAGAATAATGTCAGTGCTACATGTTGGCTTACTGTGCAGTGGTAGCATTGTATTAGGATACACTGAAGTGGAGGGATAGCACCATAGAGAGAAGTAACAAAGACGTGAGTAAGGTGATGTATAGCCTCCAGATGGTGTATTGATTTGCTTGTACACAGAACAGACTGCTTAACATCTGCTGTATTAATTCTACTGTGCTAGTGAAGAGCTCATTATATCACAAAAATCGAAAGCGGTGCTGGATCTGACAGAGATGCTATTCTCCACTTACTCCAGAGTAAAGATGGTGCATAAACATCTGAACTGATGGTATTCACAGCTGCTTGTCCTGCGTCCTGTATGTAGAGGCCATAAGGATAAGTAGGGGCATATTTCAACAGCTTTTCTATCATATGTACTTGGCATAGTATATGCACTTAACTGTAATATTAGCTATAATATTCTTGAGTATCATATTTTTGTACCAGTAGAACAGACAAGACATCTACAGATGTTGAGAAAGTAACAGAGTTGCTTGTACCTCCACTCTTACAGTTTATGAAATAGCTAAGAAGTGAAGACAGAGCAGCTAATGAAGCTTGATAAGTCAGAGATGAAGTGCTTGAGACGGGTGGTAGGATGTACTTTCTGAGTTTGAGATAGTTTTCTTGTTGTGTTAATGATAGCCAATGATGTGTCTGGTAAGAAAGGTTGGTTGCACATTTATGTAGTTTATAGTAGAATGAGATCATTTTAAATTTATAAGTCATGCAGATTATTGTTAGAATAGGGAAAGCAAGGAGTAGTGTTGGAAGAAGGTGGGTTGATGTTAAGCTTGTCCTCACATTGCCTGCCAACAATTGCTTGGCCCTCTACAGGGATCCAAGTTTTTGATAACTTTTATTAATCACTTGTAGTATATGGTGATTGAACTTAAAGTTGTCATTAATTATGTTTGACAGTAGTTTGGTTTGGTATACTTTTTTCAATTACTGATTTGTTATATGAGGTGATGTGAAACATATGCTTCTGGTTAAGTAATTATTTTGGGGTGAAGATCATAAATTTGGTTATATTAGGGCTGAAAATAATTATATTCAATGGCATTGAAGGAGTCTTGGGTAATCCCATGAAGTTTATTTGGGGAAGAGGCAGAGCAGATAAGATTTGAATCATCAACATATTTTTAAGCATGTGGCAAGTCTGATGAAAGTATAACATCTTTTGTGAAAATGTTAAACAGAAGGTGGCCAAGTATATTTTATTTATTTTTTATGTTATTTCACATTTGTTTACCGGGAAAGTCTGACTTGGAATGAAGCCAATTTTCAGTGGAGGCCCATGGAGAAACACTCCAGACACATGTCTTTGAAACAAGAGGAAACCCACATGAAAACAGGGAGGAAATACAGACTCCACAAAGAAGGCACTCCAGCCGAGAATGGAACCACAGAACCTCTTGCTGTGAGGCGACAACGCTACTGCTGCACCACTGCACCATCCCATATGATCATGTGGAAGAACAACAGAGACTTTCTTTGTTATGGATGACAAATTCACTGTTTACAAGCTGAAGCAGTCAGGTCAAGGTACTCATGTAAAGACTGTTCCTTTAGAAGCTATTTTGTTTTTCAAGAAAAAGCTGTCTTACTGCATTCCTGATTCTGGATCAGTTTTAGCTATAAGCAGCATCTGGCATTGATCTGAAATGCTCAGACATCATCAGCATCTATGCATGTATGGAATGGCAACATTGCAACAAGATTTATATTGACAAAATGTTTTTTTTTTTCCTTTTAAATGATGATATTAAATTAAACAGAGCAGTATTGGGTGCAAGAATTGTTGTGATATTTGACTGGATCAAGAATTTGAAAAATTAGCTGCTCTGAGCTTGTCCACTGCTTGGTTTGCTGACATTAGCAAATAACCAAATACTATAATGGAATAATTTACAGAAGGCAGAACAATATGAATGCAAGTATGAGAAGACTTGAAATATAAAGAAAAAAATAATACATAGATTGTTGCTGTAAACATCATAGGAGGAGAGGGACAAGTAGGTGTGGACAGTGCTTGATTAAGGGTCTCAAAAGCATGAAGCTGAAACTTGTGATACACCTATGTGTATGTCTATATGTGATACTCATTTGCCTTTGAAAGAAAAAGGAAAATATGCAGTACGCATGCTGTACAATTATTTTATTATTTTATTTATTTTACATTTGTTTACCGGGAAAGTCCGACTGGACACATGTCAGTTTTCAGCAGAGGCCCATGGACAATAGCTCCACATGAAACAAAAGATGAACAGAGGTAACAGATATTGGTGGATTACATACAGTTATTTTCCATACAGGTAGTTTACATACAGTTAGTATTTAGTCTTTCTGGATAGTATCTTTGCAAAATCTGATTGTACACAGTCTACCATACTAACATTTATAATGAATACCTTAGCATAAGAATTATAACATTACAACACATTTATCATATGAATAAGCAGTACATCAACATTAGAGTTTTTTTACTACATAATGTCTTTCTTAGGCAATAGCTGAAGAGAATAAATGGCTAAGTTTATTCTGAATGTCCTCTGCTTTTAAATCCAGCAGTTTGAGTGGTGCTAGTATGCTACGGCTTATGTAATAGATAGGACTAGTGGTTGTGGTTAGTTCAGATCAGGCTAGTGGTGATAACAGAGGAATTAGTCAGGGGCAGAACAAGGGCACAGCCAATTGTTTAATAGGTGCTTTTTTAAAGGTTGATTTAAAATGGACAATAGATGTAATAGATGTAATGTTTTCTGGCAAAGCATTCCAAATTTTTCCAATATAATTTGAGAAGATGGAGTCCCCTGCTTGTTTTTTTGCTTATGCTGATTTTTATATGGTGTTTGTTAGTGGATGTTAATGTTCTACTGGTAGTATAGGGTTGGACTAAAACCTAGTCCCTACAAACCGTAGGGCAGGTATTTTTTTCAGGTTCATATTGTATTTTGTGGGCCATAGTTAAGTGGTTGTAATGAAGGATGTGTGGGAGCTCAAGTCAGTTGAGTTTTTTGAGAGCATCACAGTGGGGGGCTCTAGCTGGTAAGTTTGAAATGAATCTAGCAATTTTGTAATAGCAGAATTTAACTTTTGCAAGCTCAGACTTCTTTAGGTTTTTGAGTATGGGGGCTGCATATAGGAGAGTTGAGATTAAGTGGAATTGGGCAATGGTAGCTTTCGTATTTTAAGCACTGTTTGTTTCTATATAGGGTTCCTAATTTTTTGTGCACTTTTTTAACTGTTTGTGAAATATGAATGTTGGACTTTAATTTGCTGCCAATTTCAACACCTAAGAGTTTGGTGTATGGAGTTGGGGAGATAATGGTGTTGTTTAGTGACATAATGTTAAAGGTATTAGAGGTTAAGGTTGTTTTAGTGGGTTGGAATAACATAAGGTTTGGGGTTTTTTTTGGATTTAAAATTAGTTGCACATTAGTAAGCCAGATTTTAACTGCTAGGAATGATTGTTTAATAAAAGTATGCAGTTTTTGTATTGTGGGAGCGACACATATTACTGTTGAATCATCTGCATATTGGATGAGAGAAGCTAGTGGGGTTGTAGTGTGTAGGTTATTAGTAAATATAGAATAGAGTAATGAACCTAAGATTGATTCTTGGGGGACACCCATCGTCACTGGTAGTAGGGGGGATAAAGTCTGTTGCCAAGAGACTGCTTGTTGGTGACCAGTTATGTAGTCCTGAAACCAGGCAAGAGTATTGTGGCAAAAGTTTAGTTTGGAAAGCACATTTAGTAGTTTGCTATGGGAAACCATATCAAAAGCTTTTGATAGGTCAATGAAGATGGAAGATATGTAGTTATTATTCCTATGATAGCTGACAGTGTTGATAAATGCCATTAGAGCCATAGATGTACTGTGAAATGCACAGAAGCCATGCTGTCTGTTGGTTAGTTGTTTGTGGGTATGCAGGTAATTAGAGACTTGCATGTGAATTGCCCTCTCTAGAATGTTGGATAGAGGTGACAATATTGTGATGGGTTGGTAGTTGCTGAGTTCTGTTGATGAGCCTCCCTTATGGAGAGATATAATGTGCAAAATTTTCAAAATGGCAGGGGCATTATTTTCAGCTATGGATCTGTTTATAAGAATTGGTACAGGGTAGGTTATACATTCTGCTGTTAGTTTTAGGAGTTCCACAGGCAGGTTATCTGCAGCTAAAGTAATAGGTTTTAGCTTCTTAAGTAGTTTTTTTATTGTCTCTGTAGGTACGGGTTGCAGGAAGAATTTGGGTTTGGTACTGGGAGAGACGGAGTTAGGGGGAGTTGAGGTAACTGAGGGGGTTTGGTTGCTGGCTAAAGCTAGTATTGTTTTAGTAAAGTATTTATTGTACAGGGTAGCCATATCATCAGTTATTATTAGTATTAGGAGGAGGTGTCCTGACTTTGCCTAGTTGAAGTATGCTATCTTTGAGGGTTATTGCCATGTTTTGTTTGTATCTTGGTGTAGTAATTTATTTTGTCTTTTTTAATTTTCTGCTGTACTTTATTTCTAAGTTCCTGGTAGTATAGTAGGGTAGGTTGGGACTTTGTTTTGCACTATGTTACCCATGCTTTATCTCTGGATATAAGAACTGACAGCTCTAATTATAATAGTGAACTAGCACCGTTTAATTAATTGATTTGATTGTAGTCTTTGTAAATACTTTAGTTGTTTTGTTGAATATTATAATAATACCTATTTTTAATTATTTGTATAAAATTGTTATGATATTTCTCTTATATGTTAAAACAATAAACTTGTTTTGAAAAAGAAAATCAAAACATGGGTTATGCCTTCTCTTTATTTAAAAGTATCACACAATGTTAAGGTTCCCACTTTTTATATCCAGTTTATCATAACCAAATATACCCCTATTGACAGGATGCACCTACTTTGACAGTGAATGTGTGACATAAAATATATTAAAATAAAACTGTGATAGTAGCCAAGGAACAATTCCAGCCATCAAGGAGCAGGATAAAATAAAATTAACCATCAGGAACACTGCAAAAACAACACTCTTGACAAAGCAGTAACCACCAAATGCATTTGTTATTTTCTACTTTCATCCAGAAACAAGGGAATGACATACACAATCACAAAGCCAAGTGACATAGGAAAAAGTAAGATCACATGACAAAAAAGCAAAATCACAGGATAAAATCAATTTGATGTAAAAACAATATCACTATTATTATGTAAATGTCAATAAAAACTTGAGAAAATTTGAAAATAATTTTTGTATAACATTATAGTTTTATAGATTGCATCTTTAATTCACTATGAATGCTAATAAATTAATTTAATCCAGGAGCATTTCATGAGTTTAACTTACTCTGCCACAGTAATGTTCCTTGCAATCCAAACCAGCCTCCCAACTGCCACCCCTTATATTAATTACAACCTTATCCAAAACTACAATCAAAAACTTCGGAAAATTTGTGCAACTTTTTGGATGCTTACTGAGTGCATTTTTTATGTCTACCATGCAAATGCTGTATATCTGTTTGTATATTCTTTCTGTAAGGCACAGTTTTCCTTTCACAGAATTCATTGCATGATGCACAAGTTAAGTAGACCACTGCTTTCCTTCTACAATCTGTTCTTCCACTTTTTATTCGTGAATGGACCTTTAGCTAATGATGTTCCCTTATTTTCTATATTGATAAAATGACATTGGTAATACATACCCCACCTATTTGTGGCAGATTTCTTGGAGGACCTATGACAAGCGTTTGACTGGACAGATAAAAAGTCATTTAAGTCTCTTGTCCTGTTAAAAATAAAATTAGGTGTTTTACCCAAAACATCAAACACACAATCAACATGGGCAGAAATACCCCAAGATGAGAATAATATCTTTGGCAAGTCTTAAATCAACATTATATGCCATGACCATAACTTTATCAACATTTTTAGTGTCCTTATTGTCACTGGCAGGCATTATACAATTATCCATAAGATGTGTACATCCTACCTGTCACTATCTCTTACTAGATAATTTTAGGGAGGATGTGAGGATAGCCTCTAGGATAAAGCATATAATAGCTGGGTAATCTCTTATTCAAATATGCCATCCTCAGAAACTAGTCTGGATAGTCAAACAAACTGCCCCTTAATCGGGCTATATTTTTATTTATATGGTGGCAGCTTTAACAGTGTAGATAAGCATTTGAAAAAGTAGATATTCAATGAATATTAGATAAAACAATTTGGTCACTTGCATCCTTATTAACTTGAACATCTAAATAACTAGTGCTATCAGCAGAATACTCATAAGTAAAATTTAAGAAAGTAGTAGTGTCATTAAAAAAATTTGAGAATACAACTTTCTTTCCATAGCGCATAAATATCATCCAGGAATCTCAAGTGTAGTTCACAGTACTGTCTATAAGGTGAATTCAACAAAAAAATATATTTCCCAGTACCACAGTACCAGTTTGCATAAATGGGGCACATAGTGCCCTCATTGCCACACCGCTGACGTGAAGATAATGCCCTACTCAAAAATACAAAGTTGTTGAATGGCAATAATTCCATAGCTTGTTTCACTATATAAATATAATTTGCAGAAAATTATTTAAAAACCCATAATGCCTCTTTGAATCATGTCAAACTGATATCAGAGGATATTACAGAAAACAAGTCTTTGACATCTGTACTGAATAACAAGGACTCCAGTCTAAGGATAACACCCTTTAACATAGATAAAAACTGCCAAGAGAACTTTAAAATGTAGTCATGGGTAGTTGTAAAACTCTTAAAAGTTTTTTTTTGTCAACTAGTATGGGTAACAGTTCTGTTTTTGAGCCACTCGCTTCCAGGACAGGGCAGAGGAAAGATCTGAAGGATTTTCCAAGTTTTTGCAAATTTTGTTTTTAGGAGGGCAAGAAAGTTTAATTAATATTTTTAATCTACTCAGTCAAAGATTTATCATAGGTCGTCAAAAGGATCTGTAAGACGTATGTGAGGTATGTGTCACCAGTGCTGTTATATCCATATAGAAAACAAGGGTATGGCATTGCCTAAAGCAGAACTATGGTTAAAAGTGGAAAACAGATTGTAGAAGTAAGGCAGTGGTTTACTTAAATTATTGAGCATCCTGTGATGCATTCTATCTGGAGAAAACTGAAGAGTTCCTTAGTAAAATAATATATGAACATATATACTGCATGGTGGACTTGAAATGCATTGAGTAAGGATCCACAAAGTTGCATTAATTTTAAGAAGTGTTGGTTTGTGGTTTTAAGTAAGGCAATAATTAATATAAGGGTTGCAGTTGTGAGACCAGTTTGGATAATAAGGAGAAACTTTGCTGTCAGATATGGATAAACTCAAGAAATGTTCCTAGATTAAATGCATTTGTTAGTATTAACAGTGTATTAAAAATGTTATCTGTAAAGCTATAATGTTATGTAAAATCTTGTTTTTAACTTTTTCAAGTTTTTATTGGCATTAACATAATAGCAGTAGTATTTTTTTTTACATCAGATTGATTTTGAGTACTATGTTTTTAAGAAAAATTGTCAAGAGACCTTTTGTCACTTAATCTTACTTTTTCTTATATCAGCTGTTTTTGTGACTGTGAATGCTATTCAAATGAAGTCCTTTGTTACAATTATTATATTGCTGAAAGTTGTAATAATAGTTTATTCACACATATCCATCCCCTTCCCAAAAAATTCACACTGTCTTTGCTTCATAGGTTAGTACTAGTCTAACTGCCTCTATGAGCCATTTGAAGCCTAGGCAATTACCCCATGTCAGAATCAAACCCTGCACCTTGTGTTTCTAAGGTAAGCACATTAACCATTATGGCAACATCCCACCCCGGATCAGTAATGGTTTAGCTGTCATCATACAACAGCAGGGATCAGTCACATTAATTCATAGACTTCCTCAATATACAACATTTACAGACTCTTTTTAACTGTGTACACCTCATATTTCTGGTTATGACCAAATGAAAATAATTGCCAGAGTATCTTAGCTCAGCTGTGTTTTTAAACACACTACCCTTGCCAAGATCAATGACTATTTAAATGTGATCAGACTACTGCAGGAGTCAGTCAATTTCTTCCACAGATGGACTCCATCCCCACCAATTATTGGACACTTAATTGACTGCAGATACCTCAGATGTTTATGGTCAAATTAAAAAGGTAGTTGTCATAGTAATATATTTCAAGATCTTTCCCAGAAACACACATTATCTCTGACAAACCAGATCAATGATGGGTTGCTTTCATACACATTCATTTCTGCCCTGTGTAAAAAATAGGCATTTCCTGTGTAGGTACTGAACTTTGATTGAGATTAACAAAGAAATAAATGATGGCTACAGTAATATATTTCAGATGGAAGCTGCTGCGTGCAGTGGTGCAGTCTGAACTTAGTAAACAGATAATTGAAACAAGCATTCTTCATGATGGTAGTTAGTTATTTTGTTAGTTTATTTACTTTATTTACACTTTGTTGACAAGCTTAGTCCCTCTAGGCCAATAATGTCATTTCAGGTGAGACCTGAGGTGGTATTCATTCATGAAACTTCCCCTACTCGTTTCAATAAGTGTTGTGGGATCTTTTACATCCACCTGAGATACCACCGACTCTGGCAAATTAGGCCTTGGTTTAATGTCTCATCTGAAGTGTGGCACATTCAAGAGTGTAGCACCTGCTTTATGCTGTACTGCAGTGTCAATAGAAAAATTTAATCCATCTACCTTGTGTGGGAATAGATCCCACAGCCTTCTGACCTTCCAGCACCAAAGATGAGTTAGTCCCTATTGAGCTACTGAGACTGCCTGCTTCAGCAACTGCTTGATTTTGTCCTGCTGTTGGAAAAGCTGGCCAAATAATAGGACAACAAACACACCAGCAAGTTAGATCACTGTTTTCTGCATTTTCTGCTTTTTGCAGTAACATAAATTATACACTACAATAAATGGTATGAATATAGAGCATGTGGAAAAAGGATTTAATGGCAAGCAACAAACTTATTGCAAGTCTGGCATCAAACACATATCTAAAAAATGGGAATCAGGTAATGCAACCCATTATGATACTGATATGCAAATGCACTGCAGGCATCAAAGAACCATTTAAACTGGATGACTGTTTTGTGGTACTAAACATTAAAAATAAGCCTTGTTTTAGAATATTCTTATCAAAGCCATGTTTGCAAGGTGCAATATTTAAATCCTAGCACCATAAACACATCCTGCTCTATGCAGTTACCTTTCAGGGCTGTTGTGATATCAGTAATGGTATAGAATAAGTTATTAGCTATGCTTGAGTCAGTTCTCTTTTGTACAACTGTATATTTAACAATATAGAATATGAATATGTATTGTTTGATTCTTTATTGTTTGTCTGGCTTGTCTTACTGAAGTCATATAGCTTAAAATCCAGATATTATTTTGTTTAAATGAACTTGTTTGTTTAACTTCCTGTCATTTAAATACTTTTTTGGAGCTCTTCTCTCCAGCTCCAATAGACTCTAATAAGAATGCATTCATTCAAATTGGAATTCTATCTCAATAAACAAATATGCAAACTAACAAAATACATAAATAATAGTTTCATACATATAGCAATATACCAGTCTCTGCATAAATAACTAAGGCAGCATGAAGTCATAAGTCTCAGTAATGTATTTTTACTTTAAAAATAAACATCAGGATCTGCATTGAGACTTGGGATTACATCACTATTTTTCTGATTTTTGAAAGGTCGTCTTTTTTTTTTTAACTGCTGACAAAGGTATTCATTGGGTCCTTTTAAATTAGAAAACTTGATCCACTCTAACATTCCAAGTTATTATAACATAATATGCAGCTGCAAAAATTCACATTTTGCATGCTAGCATTCAGGCAAAATGCTGCATGCATGCCTAATAAATTACATGAAAATGCAAAATCTCATTATTGTCTCTATTCTGCATAGTTGTATGGTTGACAATTGCTTCACAGAGTTGTCTTTCTCTCTATCAACTCTTTTGAGATTTTACTTAGTACCACAGAAATATCAGTAAACTAGTTGCACTTAATATTCAACAAATGTTCTTTGTCTTTCAGCTTTTTCCTGGTAAGGGGTCGCCACAGCAGAACTCCAGTCTGCTAATGATTGGCAGTAGATTTTGTTTTACAAAATGCTGAGGTGCCAGCTCGATGCCAACCTTCAACAAAGGCATGCCCATTTATGCACGCCTGTCTTTCAAACGCTACCCGACCATGGGGAGGACATGCAGACTCCACACAGAAGGCACTCCCAAGCCCAGCCGAGAATCGAATGGGAGAACCTCTTGCTGTGAGGTAACAATGTTACCGCCATACCACCGCGGCATTAATATTCAACAAATAAAGGATATATAACATTAAAGTGGAACATATAAAATGTTTATGGGAAACTCATTCAGAAATTAAGGCTGTCAAACAATTCACAGCCATTAATTGTGATCAGAGTTTTAGTTGGGGCAAATGCCACACTGGGCAATCCCTTAATTGGTGCTTCTTCAAACAGAGTTGATGAACAAAAAAAAAAAAAAAAAACAAAAAACAAAAAAAGACATATTAGCTTCTTAACTCTTTGCTTTCTTTCAGTACTGTAACAACCCAGACAAATTGCAGTTAACTGTTACTAATACTTGACTGCATAGCTGGCCACTCACACTGAACAACAGTGAGTATAGCAATGACTTGCAGGGGCCAATCAGCACCTCCTCTACAGTACCAATTGCATCCCCTAACAGCTTGCGCCCAGGACAGTTGTGTCCTTTGCACCACCCTAACTACATCCTTGATTGTGATTTCTGCTCTTGCTTGGCCCCTCTCTCTCTCTGTCTCCCACACACAAATGCATACACACACACAAACACACACACACACACACACACACACACACACACACACACACACACACACACATGCGCGCGCGTGTTGCTTTCCTTTAAATATGACACACAGTTTAACAAACCATCACCTCATAACTACACCTCATTCTGTAGCTTGGCTTCCAACGTGGAGATTAGTGGAACTGCTAGGAATTTGCCTGCATGACACAAATGCACTTTGTTTCTCCATCCACTACTTTTTCACAATTTCCACCTTCAGCCCCCTCTGATCTTTTGTATAGCTTCCAGCCCCAATGGTCAGTATACAATACAACATATCGTACCTGAAGCAGATATTCTGCATAATAACAACTTCATAAAGAACAACAAACTTCTCATTTAATGTCTATGTCTGCATGCTTTAGCATCTGCTTAATCATTTCCTAATAGTTTAGATGACTTTTGGGAGGGTACAACCTCATACAATATGCAGAGCTGTAGCTAGGGACTTAGGTCCTTAGGGTGACATAGTTTTGTACCACTTTTCCCATTGCCAACCATTCTACACAATCCAGTCTTTCTGGTGTGTGTGTGTGTGTGTGTGTGTGTGTGTGTGTGTGTGTGTGTGTGTGTGTGTGTGTGTGTGTGTATGTATATATATATATATCTTTATATATGATTGCCTCTACCAACCATGCGTCAACCATTATACATTACGTACTGGTTCACATTAAGTTGCAAGTCCTACTTGACAGTTTTAGTCCCTACTAACTTCCTATGCTGCAAACGTATAAATGAAATTCTGAAAGCAGGTCACAGTAACATAATCAGTGAAAAAAGAGCAGCAACTCAAAGGTGTCTGTTGGAGCTCAGGATTTATCTATTCAAGAACAAGTTAACCCCTAGCCAAACCCCTACAAGCCATTTTCAGTTCATAGGTAGTTACGAGGCATGCAATCCAGGAAACTATTGTGGAGCCAAGCACAATTTCCCAAATGCCCAAAGCACTGTCTAGTTAAGTGACTTGACACTTGCTGAAGGTTACGTAGTAGGTAAATGAAGACTGAAGAAGTCACACCCTGTACCACAGTAAGTAGCTCATTATAGCTTTACTGTGCTACTTGCCATACCAGAACTTCTTATTATCATCCCTTCCTCTCATGTGCCAAGTACAAATCCAACATTAGAACTATACAGCATTAAACTTAACATACAACTTCGTAAATGTCATCTTCATCATCATCATCATCATCACCATCATCATCATCATCATTCCAACCAATTCATCTTATTCAAATGAAGTCCTGCTCTTTTCAATATCAGCATCTACCAGTGTTATTAGTGTTTTCCAAGAGTCAGTCCTACACTCCTCTAAGCAGAATACTGTTTCATTTTTTCATTTATTTGCTAACTTGATAAGCCCCTTGGGCACAAGAGCATTTGTAGGGATAATAGGAAGCAGTGTCGGATTTAGTGCTTTGTTCAGTCACACAGGTGGTAAAAGTCAGATGAAACAGTTAAACTCAAGACTACAAGATGACACTCCTTTGCAGATTACTGCCATAACACTCTAAGTTATACTTTCAGACTTTTATTGCTGATAGGGCATGCCAGAAAATTAGCTTTCTTTGTAAGAGCAACAGTTTATAATTTAAAACACTGCTTTTCTAAATATGTATGGATCGTGCCATCCCAAATAAAACCAAGACTCACTCCTCCAAAGGCAGGAGACCTGTCTGGTGGACCCCAGCCATAAATAAGCTATACAACAAAAGGAGGAAGCTACTACATGATAAAGCAAAATCCCAAAAAGGGAAGGCATCTCTGATCAGTACGAGCAAGAAGCTACAATCCCTCATAAAATCATCTAAGGCCAGCTTCGAAAGAAAAATTGTACAAGATACTAAGGACAATCACAAGGTCTTCTTTAGTTATGTCAGGAACCTGGGAGACAACTCCCAGATATGCTCTGAGTTAGTGCAAAATGACAAAACATACACTGAACCAACAGACATTGCTAACATCCTGGCAGACAGATTCAGTGCAAATTTCTCCCCCCATCCCCCCCAAAAGAGCAAATCCCCATCCCAAAAGAGTGTAACCTCCCAGACATCACAGATGATCAGGTGAGAGCTGCCCTCTCCAAAGCAAAAAACACAGCATCAACTGTCAACACACATCAACAGACGGTGTCCCGGGATGCGTCTTACATGAGCTACAAGATGAACTTAACCCTCACATTAAGTCACTGTTCAAGCTCAGCCTTACCACAGGATATGTACCCAAGGAATGGCGTACAGCAATGGTGGTCCTGCTCCACAAGGGAGGTGCCACAACAGACCCCAGAAACTATCGCCCTATAAGCCTGACTAGCCTGGTCTGCAAGGCTATGGAGCGTATCATCATGGAACTCATAAACAATGATATCAGAAACCTTCAGACACTGGATCCTACCCAGTTCGGCTTTGTTAACGGCAGATCTTGCCTCTTGAACCTGGTTGACTTCTTTGAAACAGTTACCAGGGCCTTAGATGAAGGGAAAGTAGTCCACACAGCCTACCTGGACCTTGCAAAAGCCTTCGACACAATACCCCACTCAGGTATCATAAATAAGCTCACTAGCATAAATATCAACCCCTATGTCACAAGATGGGTTGCAAACTGGCTCATGGATAGAACCCACATGGTCAGAATTGCAGGTGCCTTGTCAGACTCTAAACCAGTTACAAGTGGAGTTCCACAAGGTTCAGTCCTGGGACCTCTCTTGTTCGGTATTTATTTCTCTGAGGTACAGGCAAACACGGGAGGACTATGGCTGACCAAGTTCACCGATGACTGCAAACTGGGTGCCATAATAGACTCTCCAGCTGACACAAGCATACTCCAGAAGGGTCTCACAGAGACAGATAACTGGTGCCAAAGTCATGGCCTGAAGCTAAATGCTAAAAAATGCATAGTCATCCCCTTTGGGAAAAACAAAGTGCCCACAGACTACCACATAGGAGGTAACACATTAAGTACGGAGGAAGTAATTATGGATTTGGGGACCCAAGTAGATAGTAATCTCTCCTTTGACAATCACTTTGCCAAAGTGGTTAGAAAAACCTTCTATATAGCCCACCTCATTACAAAAGGTTTCACATCTAGATCAAGAGAGTTCTTTGTGCCGCTCTATTCATCACTCATCAGGTCCATAATTTAGTACAATGCCCCATTCGGGATGTACCTTACCCGACACCTGCAGCAACTGGAAAGACCCCAAAAGTACCTCACCAAGAGTATAAAGGGACTCAAACAGATGCCCTATGCAGTTAGGCTAAAGAAACTCCAGCTCTACTCAGTTGCTTACCGCCTACTCAGAGGCGATCTGTGCCTGACATATAAAGCCATGTCCAACTCAGAAATAATGGACATGCTCCACCTCAAGAAATCCAAATCCCTTAGAGCTACATGTTCTAGAGACTTAAACCTGAGCACAGAAATAAATAGGACATGCTGGAGGGACAGATTCATATCTCAGAGACTCCCATCACTCTGGAACAAAATTCCAATCCAGGTTAGGCAGAGCACCTCACTGACTGTCTTCAAGAGAAATCTTGACGAGTGGATGGGAGATTGAAAGTATACCCCCCGGATCTCTTCTGGGTCCCTGCTAGACAGAGGCAAAATAAACAAACTGTAAAGGGACTATATTCTGTGACCTACTATTCATAGGCACATTATTCTTAGTTACAGTTTACAAATCTAAAAGGGTGGTGAAAGCCAAACACACTCTGGCTAGGCTTATAAATACCCTAGGGCAGACAGCCTAGTACCAACCTATGAACCTATGACAAAAATAAGGCTGAGCTCACAAAGCCAAACAATCCATGATCATCATAAATCCCATTTATCTTGTTTTGCTATTGCTGCATTCCCTGCATGCATCTGGCATCACTACAATTACTTCTATGATTACAGTTGCTAAAGCATGTTGCTACAGACCTGACTGTTATACAAATGCTTTCTAATCCCATTAGCATATTTTCTGACCTTAAACCAGTTGCAGTAATCTATAAAATACTTCACAGTAATTTCAAAAACATACGATTTGATTTGCAGCTAATATAGAAAGTTTAGAAAGTTAATTATTAATAGAAAGGAAATGGCACGTTCCTGAGAAAATGGTCCATAAAAATTACTAACTTTTTTCTGTATTTTTTCAACATCTCCTTTCTATTTTTGATTGGTGCATTTCTTATGCATGGGAGTAAGATCACTGTCTTTGTGGCAGTCTTGCTGTGTATGTGTTTTTACAGAGCTGAAAGTGCACTCTGCAAAACAATGTCTTTTTAATCTGCAGAAATCTTGCTGTTTATCTGACTTGTGTACATGTGCATGTGTGACCACTACCAATGAGCTTATAAGTAATGGACCATGCATGACCTAAATCCAGCAAGTTACAAAGAGAGACAGTTGCTATGCTAATCATGACAGGAAGTGTGACAGAGAATACAGGATTTGATTTATGTTTTCTCACATGATCCAGATGGGATTGGGAAAGTAAAAAAAAACAGTTATAATAAAAATAAAAATAATTAAAACATATTTTTTTCTGCTGCTGACACCCACTACAAGTTGCAAACTGATGCCCACAGCAGCAGCTCCATCTTCCCCATTTTTCCTATGGCTCTAGTGTGCCAAACAGAAATGTACCTGGTTATGGATAATAACAATCTATTCTTGTCTTGACTGAAGTTGCATTCTAAGCAGGGGCGACCCGTGCTATTGGACTGCCGGACTGCAGCCCCCTCAACTTTAAAATAAAAAAATAAAAAGAAATAAATAGAAAAAAAAAATTTTAAAAATCGCGGACTTCGCGCATGCGCACTAGTCCAGACTGCTGCTGAGACAGTCTGGAGCATGCGCAGATTGTCTCAGCAGCAGTCCTGACTGGGAAACATGGAGAACAGAGCTCCCAGAAGTCTATGCAGTTTTAAACTGCATAGACTGTCCTGGGAACTCACTGGGGAAAGGCGTCGGGGTCGGACTGCAATGTCAGCAGTCAGGAATTTAGGATCTCGTGATGGGCAGGGTCTGGATTGGAGTTTGCTGCAGTCTTGTCGGGAAAAGATCTCGTGACAGGCAGGGTCAGATGCGCACGGGTTTTGGCTAGGGATCGGATGTGCGGTGGTGGTTTACAAGCAGGATATATTTTATTTTGGATTTTGCGGTGGTGTACTTTGGAGTTATGGACTACAGGTAAGTGTGTGTGTGTGTGTGTGTGTGTGTGTGTGTGTGTGTGTGTGTGTGTGTGTGTGTGTGAGAATGCCCCAGGTGCAATATACTGGTGGTTAGACTCATGGTGGTGTGGTAGGGAATACTTCAGGCTTGAACCCTGTACCTTGTATGCAGGTGTTAAAGACCTGAATTCCCTACCCACCACCATTTGTAAAAAAATTGCAGATTTTTGCCTCATATTTGATCTGATCTATTCCTCATAATATCTGTGGTTTGTAAATACTGCAATGCTTGATATTTGATGGTGCAGTGGTAGCATTGTTGCCTCACAGCTGCAGGTGCTTGGGTTGGATTCTTGGCTGGGATGCCTTCTTTGTGGGGAGGAGTTGTATCTTCTCCCTGTGTTTGTGTGGGTTTGCTTTTGTGTCCTCCTATGTTACAAAGACATGTCTGCATTATTTCTTCCTGGGCCTCTGCTGAAAATTGTTTTTTTTTTTTGTTCCAAGTCAGACTGTCCTGATTAACAAATGTTAAATAAAATTGACAGGCATTTGAATTTCAGACTTCAGGTTTCTGAATGTTTACTTCCTTACATATTTGATGGTGCAGTAGCAGTATTGTTGCCTCACAGCTATAGGTTTTCTGGTTTGATTCTTGGCTGGGGTGCCTTCTGTGTGGAGTCTGCATCTTATCCCTGTGTTTGTGTGGATTTGCTCTGGTGTCCTGCCATTTTACAAAGACATGTTTCTACAGTATTTCTCCCTGGGCCTCTGCTGAAAATTGTTTTTGTTCCGTCAGAAGTAAAATTGACAGGCATTTGAATTTCAGACTTCATATTCATAGGTTCATAGGTTCGTACTAGGCTATCTGCCCAAGGGCATTTATAAGCCTAGCCCATAGTTATGTGGCTTTCGCCACCCCTTTAGTTTGAATAAAAACTATGCCTATCATTTTGCTGTGCCTCTGTCAAGCAGTTCTTCACAAAATACATAGTAAAACAACTTTTTATTCTAGCAATAAATATATAGTAACACAACCTTTTATTATAGCAATTTTTTAAGTTTATAAGATGACTATTTGAAATTTGTCCTTATTTTTGGGACTGTAATACCCTGTTATTGGCTTTGTCCAGGTTTTTTGTGCTAAGGTTGACAGCTATGGCAAGAACTGAATTCACTGAATATGTTTGAGGGCTGTATTCCCTCATTACTGGGTTTGTCCAGGTGTTTTGTGCTAAGAGGTTGACAGCTATGGTGAGAACTGAATTCATTAAATGATAGCCATTTAAGTTTCTGTCTTCCTCTCTTTCACAAATCAGCTGATTTGGCGTAGTGGTATGTTGCTCTTGACTGTTTTGCACAGGGACCTTGCCAGTAAAATGTACAGTGGTAATACAGCATTTTTCTTTCACAAAGCAGGTGATTTGGCATAGTGGTATGTTGTTCTGACTCTTTTGCACGGGGACCTTGGCAGTAAAATGTATGGTGGTAACACAGCATTTTATTCTAGCAGCTTTCCAAGATTATGCAAGCAATGTTTAATGTGCCCCTGTTTTTTGCCCTTTTGACCAACCCCAATAAATTTGGCTTTTTCCAGACTTCTTGTGCTGCGAAGTTGAGATGCAGTTGAGTATTGAGTAGATTTTACAAGGAGCTGAGAGCTGCAGGGGAAGAGAAGTTTAGTGCTGATTATGCTAAGTCCACTCACATTGCTAATAGCACAACAGGTTGTGTACTTGCTTTTGATGCAGAAGGTTGTTGGTTCTACTCCCATAAGGGGTGAATGCTGCCGTACTGAAAGTTAAGATACTAACTATGAGCCTGTTATCAGTTTGCCATCCATTTCCTATTGCAATATTACTAGCTTATTTTTAATGTAATTTAGGCAATTTATTCCTCAGGGGCATCAGACACTTTATTTTTCGATGAAACCATGAAATATAAAGGTGATTGCTAGCAGCAACCTCTTCATTACAGATTTATTTAACGTGGAATTATTTAGATGACTTTTTTACTACTTCAGAGATTGTGCATATTTACTGATAATGGTGGACTGTAGAATTGTGCATATTTACTGATAATAGTGGACTGTAGAAGTTTGAGTAGACTTTTATGATGGAAATTTTCTGAATTGGGCAGTTTTGTTTTATTATTTACTGGAAAAATGTTCAAAGCAATAGGACGGTGTATCAAAGAGCACATGTATGTTTCATATGTAAGGGGCCTATGATTTGAAAACAACCCAGAATTAATTTTTATCTGCCACGGGTAAAATGTATTTTCTTTGAATGTGGGTTTTAATGTTGTTTCAATGAATGTGAGTTTCAAGGGCAGAGAAGTTTTAATGCCAAGTTTGTTTAGCAGATGTCTTAGTGTTTGTGCTGTAAAATTCAAAATAAAACTTTCAAATGAAGTTCAAATCATCATAGAAGTAAATCAGTATGCACATTAGTGTTTATGGTAAATGGAGTGAAATAGCAAAGTAATGGATCATTGGAATGGCTGCAGGGGAGGCTCCATTCGACCATGGTTTTGTGAGGGGGAAGGGCGGCAAACTTAGGCAGCCCCAGCTGAACTATACCTCCCAACCGTCCAGATTTTCAATGAATGAATAGATTTTTTGCTTCTTATTTTTGGTTTGTTCCTCATAAAATTTGTGGTTTTCTGGCAAATCATTTAGGAATTAAGTCACTAAATAATGACACACTAGTTTCAGACTTCATAACCTTCAGAAAAATGCATGCTAAAGTAAGACCTGTTCTATCAAGGGTCCCAGTTTATACAAGAGCAATTTTTAGTACTGTTTATATGTTCCCCCAATATATTTGGCCTTGTCCAGATTTATTGCATTAACAGGTTGAGAGGTACATGCAAATAAATTGCTTTATAGAATTAGGCATAGCCAAAACTCTCAAATGTCCCTGATTTTGGCTCAAAATGTTGCTCTTCCCCTAATGATCCCTCCGCAAAATAGCAATTTTGGAAGAAAACATGGAGGGTTTACAATTAAGAAATATCTGTAATAATCAGATTACTTTTATTTCAGAAATGCATGTAGATTATTTTATTTTGTCAGCTGCTCAAGTTAGCAGTACTAATATTAAAGTGTCCCTTCTTTGACAGGTTCCCAGCTGTATTGTGTTGCTATTTTATATGTTTACATCACATTTTGGTCTATTTTTCATAAAATTGTGTTTTTTGGCAAATTAGTGACAAATAATTAAAGACTGAAGTTAGAAAATAATGACAGACATTTGAGTTTCAGATTTCATACCATTCAGAAAATTCATACTAATGCAAGACCTCTATTAGCTTTCTAAGCTTATAAGAGCAATATTTTAAAAATTGTCCTTATTTTTGGGCTTTTGTCCCATTTCTTTGTATGGCTTTGTCCAGATTTCTTGCTCTGAGGTTGAGAGGTATGACAAATGTGTCAGGGCCATCACAAGTCAGCCAGAGACATTTCAAACTGTGACATACTTGTTGCACCCCACTCCCCCATGTAGTGACTCTGGATGTGTCGAAGCAAGGCAAGGAGTAGTTATGCAGTGTAAATGTGGAGAGAATCCCACCCATCCAAGGTAGACACAAGTACTAGAGTGGCTTTTCATCTGTCCTTGATTTTTACAGAATGGTCTGGTTTCTGTCATATTTTTTGTACTGTTGATTTATGCTTATTACTCAAAGTGCCTGTTGCTCTGTGTTTAAGTAGCAATACTTTAATGACCATCAGGTAAGCTTGGCTGAGATTGCAAGATGCAGGTAAGCTTTAATAAGCATACTGTTAAAGAAGTGCCAACATTGAAAGCCTTTCTGGTGCACTAGATAATGTATAAGCCTTGGGTATTGAAATGCATATGCCAGTATTTGTAATAAAGGACAGAATTACATTATTTTAAGAGTCTCATTACACTTGGAGACTTCCAGTCATCTCTTCAGGCTTTACCCGTAAACTGAATGCCAAATGCGTGGTCCATAACCTGTACAGTAATCCTTTTAAGCAATGTATCTTGAGCTTATTTCTTGTTTGGTTTTCATTTTTTACTTTGATCATGTTTTTCCCCATGAAACAAGTAGATGTCAGGCAGCAGGTCTTTTTTTGGATAAGGAACATTTTTACAAGTGGAGGCATCAGAGATTTCTACTTTCAGCATGTTACTTGTTACTTTAATAAAGCTGAATATAAATTATAATTAGAACTGCAGTGCAAGAAGTGGTTTGAGTTGAGTGCTGCTTGTTTTTCTTATACTTGATTTTGACTGGCATTCCATTAATGTATTTTAAAAAAGTAATTTATTTTTTCATGCCTCACAACCTTTTTTGTTTCCATCTAGATATTAAGCTGTCATGCAGCCAATGCATTGAAATATTTTTATTCTTCTACATTTCATTTTGTCTTGATTGGACTCTCATAATGACGGTTTGGCACCCAGGGCAGTATATTTAGTTTTTGTGGTTTGCTACTACAGGTGTGTGTGTGGTAGGGAATACCTCAGGCTTGAACCCTGTACCTTGTATGCATGTGTTAAAGACCTGAATTCCCTACCCACCACCATTTGTAAAAAAAAAATTGCAGATTTTTGCCTCATATTTGATCTGATCTGTTCCTCATAATATCTGTGGTTTGTAAATGTTGCAATGCTTGATATTTGATGGTGCAGTGGTAGCACTGTTGCCTCACAGCTGAAGATTTTCAGGTTTGATTCTTGGCTGGGTTGCCTTCTTTGTGGGGTCTATATCTTCTCCCTCTGTTTGTGTGGGTTTGTTTTTATGTCCTCCCATGTTACAAAGACATGTCTGCATTATTTCTTCCTGGGCCTCTGCTGAAATTTTTTTTTTGTTCCAAGTCAGACTGTCCTGATTAACAAATGTTAAATAAAATTGACAGGCATTTGAATTTCAGACTTCAGGTTTCTGAATGTTTAATTCCTTGCATATTTGATGATGCAGTGGTAGTATTGTTGCCTCACAGCTATAGGTTTTCTGGTTTGATTCTTGGCTGGGGTGCCTTCTGTGTGGAGTCTGCATCTCCTCCCTGTGTTTGTGTGGATTTGCTCTGGTGCCCTGTCATTTTACAAAGACGTGTCTGCAGTATTTCTCCCTGGGTCTCTGCTGAAAATTGTTTTTGTTCTGTCAGCAGTAAAATTGACAGGCATTTGAATTTCAGACTTCATGTTCCTCAGAAAATACATAGTAACACAACCGTAACACAACCTTTTATTCTAGCAATTTTCTAAGTTTATAAGATGAATATTTGAAATTTGTCCCTATTTTTGGGACTGTATTCCCCCATTATTGGCTTTGTCCAGGTTTTTTGTGCTAAGGTTGACAGCTATGGCAAGAACTGAATTCACTCAATATGTTTGAGGGCTGTATTCCCTCATTACTGGGTTTGTCCAGGTGTTTTGTAATAAGAGGTTGACAGCTATGGTGAGAACTGAATTCACTAAATGATAGCCATTTAAGTTTCAGTCTTCCTCTCTTTTACAAAGCAGCTGATTTGGCATAGTGGTATGTTGCTCTGACTGTTTTGCACAAGGACCTTGGCAGTAAAATGTATGGTGGTAACGCAGCATTTCTCTTTCACAAAGCAGCTGATTTGGCGTAGTGGTATGTTGCTCTTGACTGTTTTGCACAGGGACCTTGGCAGTAAAATGTATGGTGGTAACACAGCATTTTATTCTAGCAACTTTCCAAGATTATACAAGCAATGTTTAATGTGTCCCTGTTTTTTGGGCTTTTGACCCCCCCCCCCCAATACATTTTGGCTTTTTCCAGTTTTCTTGTGCTGTGAAGTTGAGATGCAGTTGAGTATAGAGTAGATTTTACAAGGAGCTGAGAGATGCAGGGGGACAGAAGTTTAGTGTTGCTTAAGTGAAGTTGGTTTGCCTTGTTAATAGCACAACAGGCTGTGTACTTGCTTTTGATGCAGAAGGCTATGGGTTCTACTCCCACAAGGGGTGGATGCTGCCGTACTGAGAATGTTCTCCTTGGTGAAGATACTAACTATGAGTCCGTTATCAGTTTGCCATCCATTTCCTCTTGCAATATTACTAGCTTATTTTTTTAATGTAATATAGGCAATTTATTCCTGAGGGGCAACAGACACTTTATTTTTTGATGAAACCATGAAATATAAAGGTGTTTGCTAGCAGCAACCTCTTCATTAGTTACAGATTTCTTTAACGTGGAATTATTTAGATTTACTTCTTCAGAGATTGTGCATATTTACTGATAATGGACTGTAGAATTGTGCATATTTACTGATAATGGACTGTAGAATTGTGCATATTTACTGATAATGGTGGACTGTAGAATTGTGCTTATTAACTGATAATGGAGGACTGTAGAATTGTGCATATTTACTAATAATGGTGGACTGTGGAAGTCTCAGTAGACTTTTATGATAAATGTTCTGAACTGGGCAGTTTTGCCATTATGGGTGCATGCGTTTTGTTTCATTGCTTACTGGAAAAATGTTCAAAACAAATTTAAAACGCCCTCTAACAACTGTACTGTATTGTATAAGGAATATAATTTAGTACAATGAGGAAGGTGTATCAAAGAGTACATGTATGTTTCATATGCAAGGGGCCTATGATTTGAAAACAGCCCAAAATTAATCTTTATCTGCCACTGGCAAAATGTATTTTCTTTGAATGTGGGTTTCAATGCTGTTTCAATGAATGTGAGTTTCAAGGGCAGAGAAGTTTTAATGCTAAGTTTTCATTGTGAGACTGCATTGCTTTGTTTAGCAGATGACTTAGTGTTTGTGCTGTAAAATACAAAATAAAACTTTCAAATAAAGTCCAACTCATCATAGAAGTAAAGCAGTATGCACATTAGTGTTTATGGTAAACGGAGTGAAAAAGCCAAGTAATGGATCATTGGAATGGCTGCAGGGGGGAGGGCTCCATTCGATCATGAATTTGTGAGGGGGAAGGGCAGCAAATTCAGACAGGCCCAGCTGAACTATACCTCCCAACTGTCCAGATTTTCAAAGAATGAATAGAATTTTGCTTCTTATTTTTGGTTTGTTCTTCATAAAATTTGTAGTTTTCTGGCAAATCATTTAGGAATTAAGTCACTAAATAATGATACACTGAGTTTCAGACTTCATAACCTTCAGAAAAATGTATGTTAAAGTAAGAGCTGTTCTATCAACTGTCTCAATTTATACAAGAGCAATTTTTAGTACTGTTTATATGTTCCCCCAATATATTTGGCCTTGTTCAGATTTACTGCATTAACAGGTTGAGAGGTACATGCAAATAAATTGCTTTATAGAATTAGGCATAGCCAACCTCTCAACTGTCCCCGATTTTGGCTCAAAATGTTGCTCTTCCCCCTAATAATCCCTCCGCAAAATAGCAATTTTACAATTAAGAAATAACTGTAATAATCAAAGTTATAGATTACTTGAAATGCATGTAGATTCTTTTATTTTGTCAGCTGCTCAAGTTAACAGTACTAATATTAAAGTGTCCCTTCTTTCACAGGTTCCCAGCTGTATTGTGTGGCTATTTTATATTTTTGCATCACATTTTTGGTCCATTTTTCATAAAATTGTGTTTTTTGGCAAATTAGTGACAAATCACTAAAGACTGAAGTTAGAAAATAATGACAGACATTTGAGTTTCAGATTTTATACCCTTCAGAAAATTCATACTAATGCAAGACATATTCTATTATCTTTCTAAGTTTATTAGAGCAATATTTAAAAATTGCCCTTATTTTTGTGCCTTTCTCCCACTTCTGTGTATGGCTTTGTCCAGATTTCTTGCTCTGAGGTTGAGAGGTATGACAAATGTGTCTGGGCCATCACAGTCAGCCAGAGACATTTCAAATTGTGACATACTTATTGCACCCCACTCCCCCATGTAGTGACTCTGGATATGTCCAAGCAAGGCAAGGAGTAGTTATGCAGTGTAAATGTGCAGTGTGTCCCCCCATTCAAGGTAGACACAAGTACTACAGTGGCTTTTCATCTGTCCTTGATTTTGCAGAACGGTCTGGTTTCTGTCATATTTTTGTACTGTTGATTTATGATTATTACTCAGATTTATGCTTATTACTCAGAAAGTGCCTGTTGCTCTGTGTTTAAGTAGCAATGCTTTAATGACCATAAGGTAAGCTTGTCTGAGATTGTAAGATGCAAGTAAGCTTTAATAAGCATATTGTTAAAGAATTGCCAACATTGAAAGCCTTTCTGTTGTTGCCATGCAGAGAATACTTGACTATATTATGTATAAGCCTTGGGTATTAAAGGACAGGATTCCATTATTTTAAAAAGCTCATTACACTTGTTGGAGACTTCCAGTCATCTCTACAGACTTTACCCATAAACTAATCAGAATGCCAATCATGTGTGGTCCATAACCTGTACAGTAATCCTTTAAGCAATGTATCTTGAGCTTGTTTCTTGTTTGCTTTTCATTTTTTACTTTGATCATGTTTTCCCCATGAAACAAGTAGATAGTTGTCAGGCAGCAGGTCTTTTTTGGATAAGAAACATTTTTACAAGTGGGGGCATCACATAGATTTCTACTTTCAGCATGTTACTTGGTACTTTAATAAAGCTGAATATAAATTATAATTAGAACTGCAGTGCAAGGAGAAGTGGTTTGAGTTGAGTGCTTCTTGTTTTTCTTATACTTGATTTTGACTGGCATTCCAGTAATGTACTTAAAAAGTAATTTATTTTTTCATGCCTCACAACCTTTTGTTTCCATGTAGATATTAAGTAAGTTGTCATGCAGACAATGCATTGAAATATTTTTATTTTTCTACACTTATTTTTGTCTTGATTGGACTCTCATAATGATGGTTTGGCACCCAGGGCAGCGTATTTAATTAAAGTTAGTTTTTGTGGTTTTGTGCATAGCCCCTCCCCTTTATGGTTGGCCACACCATTTATATATAAATAAAAATTAATATATTTAAAAATTGCCCTTATTTTTGTGCCTTTCTCCCACTTCTGTGTATGGCTTTGTCCAGATTTCTTGCTCTGAGGTTGAGAGGTATGACAAATGTGTCTGGGCCATCACAGTCAGCCAGAGACATTTCAAATTGTGACATACTTATTGCACCCCACTCCCCCATGTAGTGACTCTGGATATGTCCAAGCAAGGCAAGGAGTAGTTATGCAGTGTAAATGTGCAGTGTGTCCCCCCATTCAAGGTAGACACAAGTACTACAGTGGCTTTTCATCTGTCCTTGATTTTGCAGAACGGTCTGGTTTCTGTCATATTTTTGTACTGTTGATTTATGATTATTACTCAGATTTATGCTTATTACTCAGAAAGTGCCTGTTGCTCTGTGTTTAAGTAGCAATGCTTTAATGACCATAAGGTAAGCTTGTCTGAGATTGTAAGATGCAAGTAAGCTTTAATAAGCATATTGTTAAAGAATTGCCAACATTGAAAGCCTTTCTGTTGTTGCCATGCAGAGAATACTTGACTATATTATGTATAAGCCTTGGGTATTAAAGGACAGGATTCCATTATTTTAAAAAGCTCATTACACTTGTTGGAGACTTCCAGTCATCTCTACAGACTTTACCCATAAACTAATCAGAATGCCAATCATGTGTGGTCCATAACCTGTACAGTAATCCTTTAAGCAATGTATCTTGAGCTTGTTTCTTGTTTGCTTTTCATTTTTTACTTTGATCATGTTTTCCCCATGAAACAAGTAGATAGTTGTCAGGCAGCAGGTCTTTTTTGGATAAGAAACATTTTTACAAGTGGGGGCATCACATAGATTTCTACTTTCAGCATGTTACTTGGTACTTTAATAAAGCTGAATATAAATTATAATTAGAACTGCAGTGCAAGGAGAAGTGGTTTGAGTTGAGTGCTTCTTGTTTTTCTTATACTTGATTTTGACTGGCATTCCAGTAATTTACTTAAAAAGTAATTTATTTTTTCATGCCTCACAACCTTTTGTTTCCATGTAGATATTAAGTAAGTTGTCATGCAGCCAATGCATTGAAATATTTTTATTCTTCTACACTTATTTTTGTCTTGATTGGACTCTCATAATGATGGTTTGGCACCCAGGGCAGCGTATTTAATTAAAGTTAGTTTTTGTGGTTTTGTGCATAGCCCCTCCCCTTTATGGTTGGCCACACCCCTTCCCCTTGACCCCACCCATTCAGCTGTCTCCTGCAGCCCCCTTTTGATTTGAAGTCACCAGCCGCCACTGATTCTAAGCTACTCTTTCTTCAGACTGTGCTAGAGATGGAAGAAGAAATCTTTATGCTTCCTCTCTCCTGCCATCATGGAGCCACAAACATGTCATCCTGCCACTCAAGAATGTGTACTTTGCTGACACTTTCCTGACACATGCTAGGAAGTGAGTGAAAGACAACAGTGATGTTAGGCTGTTTAGAAAATGTCATGTTTGCATAAAGTCAGATTTTTTACAAAAATAATTCTGCAGCAACTAAAAGCCAGCAAATTACAAATACAGGTGGAATGCTGCATTTAATTGTGTGCCTATACACATGATACTTTAAGGCAGAGATAACCAAAAAAAGTGAGCACAGGCCTGTTTCAAAATGTGAGCCTAGAGCTGCAGCAGGTCTATCTTACATCATCAATATCATATTCTGGCAAACACCTATTCACCGACACCTAATCAGCAAAAATCGCTTCAGTGATTCATTGAATTTACTCAGGGGAAGAACATAGCTTGGCAACAATAGAATGTTGCCCTTTTCTCCACTGAAGTGCGATATCAGAGTTGATATATATAGTTAGGGGGGTGTTCGATTGATGTATATGTTGCTCCGTTGCTCTTTGGGCAAGTATTTCCTTGCCCTTAGTCTTTTCAGCAAATCACTGAAGAGATTTTTCACTGATAAGGTGTCGGTGAATAGGTGTTCGCCAGAATATGATTTCAGCGACGTAATATAGACCTGTTGCAGCTGCATACTGCACCTTCCTTAATTCTGACATGGGTGTAGAGTAGGAAGACAAGATACAGTGCTTCAGATTTGTAAGAAAAAAATCACTAAGAAATGTGAGAAATTTCTTTTTGCATTAGATAAAGGTGGATTTTGAAATGCAAAACATTTTGACAAGTCCTTTTTTCTGATAGTCAATACAGTTCATTTTCAGCTCCTCATAATAAAATAAAGCATTACTTTTTTTTTTTTTACAAAAGTCACATAACATACTCACACATAATGCAATATTCCATATTCATCATAGTCAGTATATAATTTTAAATTATAGTGTGTACCTCCTATTTTTTACCTTTGCAGTATTTCTTGTTCCTGTATTTTCCAAACTCAAGCTATACATCTGATAAAATTATTGTCAAAATTGTTCATACATTCATCTGAAATAATGCCAGTTTTAAATACATTAGAAAGCTGAATGGCAGTAGTATGATTTTATAAATGATTGTTAGTGAAAATAAAGTAAAAGGAAAAATGTCAAGTAATATTCTAAGAAGCACTTTATACACATAACAAGAAAAACCCTAGCCTTATCTTATTTGCTTCCAATCTTTTTATATGCCTCATCTATTCTTACAAACCTAAATTCTGCATTAAAATCTAAACTAGCCTCCTGTTACAACAAAGTAGATAAATTTGCTACCAACTCTACACACCAAGTTCGCCACTGCCAAGCCTTAAAGCAGCTAAACTGGCTAGAGCTTACCAACTACATAACATACTTTCAGCTACCAACTCTACACACCAAGTTCAGCACTGCCAAGCCTTAAAGCAGCTAAAGTGGCTAGAGCTTACCAACTACATAACATACTTTCAGCTAGTTATCACATACAGATCAATATCAAGGTCAAGAGGATTACCGGCCTCAAACAGATGCCATATGCAGACCGTCTCAAAAAACTCCAGCTCTACTCCGTTGCATATCGCCTACTCAGAGACGATCTCTGCCTAACATACAAAGCTATATCAAAAGAGCTGTTGGACATGCTACACTTAAAGAAATCCCAGTCTCTCCAAACCACATGCTCCAGGGACCTAAACCTTGTTGCCACATTAAACAGAACGTGCTGGAGAGATAGATTCCTGTCCCAGCAAATTCCCATACTCTGGAACAAGCTACCCATTCATGTCAAGCAAAGCTCCTCATTGGCCTTCTTTAAGAAAAATCTTGATGACTGGATAGGAAATAGAAAATTCACCCCAGGGATCACTTCTGTGGCACTGCTTGACAGGGGCACAGGAAAATAATTTTCCTGGGTGGCGAAAGCCAGGGAACCTTTTTGGCTAGGTTTATATAGGCTCCAGGGCTGATAGCCTAGTACCTACCTATGAACCTATGTATGTTTTTAGCACAAAACTATGTATGTGTTTGAACATTGATTCTACTGCACTGAATTTTTTATTGTTATCACCTGTGTTTTTGAATTTTTACTTATTGTTTGCTAAACTTACATATGTAATGTAGCTTTTGGAGCTTTTCTCCCCGGGCCTCTGCTGAAAGTGGAACTGTGTCCAGTCGGACTTTCCCAGTAAACAAATGTAAAATAAAATAAATATCATAAAATAAATGAAAGATATAATTGTTGTTTTTCAGAGAACTATCTGAAATTCACTTGTTAATATAAATGTCTTGTAGTGGAGCTTTTCTCCCAGGGTCTCCGCTGAAAATGGGCTCTGCCCAGTTGGACTTTCCCAGTCAACAAAGACAAATAAATAAATAATAACTTGAGATGATTGTGCGATATACAGCAAAAGTATTACTGCACAATGGATAAAGAAATATCATTTTCTAAGTGGACCTGTGACATCATCTTTTTCATTTTATTGTGGTAAAAAAGCACAATACAGCATGTTAACCTAAAGAAAAGACACAAGACAGATAATTAGTAACATAACAACATTCTGTATTAGACAATTTTGCTCAATAGACAACAACAGCAGCAGTGCTTCTCCCAGTTCATATTAAAGCATAGCCTGGGGGAACATGCACTTCATGTGGAGCTGTAACGTTTTGTCATGGATATTATCATGATGGAAGAGCAATGCATTGCATATTACATTTTAAAATATCTGTGAAAAACATTTGACACTATACGGTTCAGTGCAAAAAAGACAGGATGCATATTAACACATTCATTTATTATTATTAACAACATAATGACATTGTGTGCTTACAAACCCTATTCTGAGAACTGGAGCTGTGACATTTTATACAGTACTTTATAGCAATGGAGAGGTAGCATGTAATATTTTAAATAAATCCCTAAAGCAAACTTTGGCACTGTGACACTTTTCTAGATACAACTGTGACATTCCATTTTGTATTTTGTCTGAACACACATTATTAACAAAATAGTGCTGTTTTATAGAAATAGGCACTGTTCTGGAATATCTTAGCTGCATCATTTCACTTTGCATTTATTATGATAGACAAGCAATATACAACATTTAAAATGCCTGTGGAAGCCAATTTTTGACATTCTACTGTTAAATGAAAAAAAAAATCCAGAAAGCAATATTAAGTATTGTAGCACCTTTCAACATAACTATACCTATTATGTACTGTTTTGCATTTTATTAGACAGAATGCACATTGTTAAAAGCATAGTACTATTCCATGGTAATAAGTATCATGAAATGCATTGATAAACCCTATTCTGAAATATCTGAGCTGTGGCGTTTTGTTTTTCATGCTATTAGTGCTAAGGCACGTTGCTTTGCACTTTATGGTGAAGGGGAAGTAACATGCACTATCTAAAATGATATCAGAAAACATGATTTAGCATTGTACTATTCTGAATAAACAAATGAACAAGAACAAAATTTATAGATTTCAAAATATACACACATTGTTAGTGAGAAAGAAATTGGCAGCCACTTTCTCCTTTAAATTCATAGTACAGGATACCCCTTCTGATTGTTAATGATAAATGCATTCAAATTGTGCTGTGCTATTTTTCCTTAGTGTATCTCTCAAGCCCATTATAAAGCCATGTGTTATCAGCATTGTAAGAATTATTTGAAGTTGTAGCTGTAACTCTATTACACTGTTGCTTATTTTAGTGTAGATCTCAGTTTCAACAGCGCTTAGTCAATGTTGTTGTTGACATTTGCTTTGCATACTGGCCATAAATGGAGCTCCACTGGACCAATATCATTGCTTGTGCTTATGCAAAAAACAACACAGTAACAATACAGCCTTTAACTAAGGATTAAGACAGAATGCAGTACAATAGCAAAAGACTGCAGAGTTCAGCCAAATTCTCTCTTACAATGTAAGTATGATGTACTTTAGACCAGCAGTCAGATGTAAAGCATTCTCAAAACATTGGAGCAATGTGTTTCAGACAGATCAAATTTATATAGTTCAATCATTCAGATGACAATCACATCCTGATGGTTCATTTTGATTCCTGAATGCAGATGAGGGTGACCACATTTCCATTTACACTTATAAACATGCAGATTCCTTGTAAGACACTGACATGTGGATTTTGGCTTTTTCATCTATTCTGATCAACATACAACACAATACAAACCAGAGCCCTAGGAATTTACATTCAGAATATAATCCCCCCAAAGCTATATACAGATAATGAGGGGATGGGGTAAACCAACAATAAATCACTCACCTTGGATAAGAGTTTAGACATAATAAAATGATACCAAGCAGATAAAAACAGCTTTGAAGAGTTTCTTACAGAAAAAATTACAAGGTCATATCAATCTTGCACAATGACCTCTTTTCCCAGCAAGAAGGATAATGTTTGGTCATGGATCGCTTTTTATGTAGCTGAATACTACAATTCATAAAATGATAGTGAAATAGCAGGACTTTACTTAGTATTTGTGAAGCAACAGAAGAAAAATTAATCAAATAAAAGCAGTAGAACAGTCCAGGATAAGAGAATTGTTCCACAGTCCTTCCACAAAAGAAAGATTTCTGAAGTCACTCCCCAAAAAATCCAAGAGGTAATGGGTCCACTACAAAATGTTAAGGGAAATGACAAGATAACTAGTGCTACCATTAAATGTTTTTGTTAATCAACTGCTAGTGAAAAATAAAGTTTCTCAGGACCAGAAGAGGTCAGATGTGATTTCCCTTGCCAAGGGTGGACACAAGAGAATAGCTAGAAATCACAGCTTGTTAGTCTAGCCATGGCATTACCAATTTTTTTCTCTATGCACTTTTTGCCCTGTGCCAGCCAACCATTAAGACTCCTCCCATTCACACATAGTAGTCATTCCCCTACCCAGGAATTATACCTGGGATTAGGGCAAGAGCTGTCCAGAGTAGGACATAATCCAGGCACCCATGGAGGGCTTTGTAGTTCCATCTGTGCCTCTACATATTTGTTTGTAATGTCATATAGATGAGTGCCCCTCAAAATGGTCAGATGCAGCTGGCTTACCCTCTGGACAGAGGCTGGTAGATGACCTTCAGTATCTACTCTGGCCACGACTATGTGTACTACCATCAGATGGGTGAGTCTGGCTTATCGTCAGAGTGGGACTCAAAAGTCTCCTTATCTAACTCCAGCTGACAGGTACCCCCCTCCAGTCTGAATTATTCTGGGTGCATGCTATGGAGATATTTTTTCACTACACTGACCCCACCCTAACTCTTTCCCCTGCTGATGTCATAGGAAGTTATCTTATATCTTATACTGAAGTACGGAAGTTATCTTATACGGAAGTTATCTTATACTGAAGGTCATCTACCAGCCTCTGTCCAGAGGGTAAGCCAGCTGCATCTGACCATTTTGAGGGGCACTCATCTATATGACATTACAAACAAATGTGTAGAGTTGGGAGGGTGGCCTAATGGTTAAGGTGTTTGCCTTACTAACACAAGATGCAGGGTTTGTGTCTCACAAGGAGTAATTGGCTAGGCTTAAAATGGCTCACAAGAGCAGTTAGCTTAGTACTAACCTATGAATCTATGAAAAAACCTATGAATCTATGAAAGTGCATCAAATCTGGGAAGCTGATGCCTTTCTCAGTGAGATCATGCTTCTACACATGTCACCTGTCTTGGGATTACAAGTCTACATCCACAGTCAGTATTTTGTGCAAACATCCACTTGTACTGGAATGTTGCCAGTATGAGAACTACCTCTTTCTTACCCCAGCAGGGTGAAATGATCCTGCCATTCTCTCCCATCTCCCCACCTGTCTGTTCCAGTGCTCAAACCACTACTTGAACTGAGGTCATCAGGGTTACAGTCAAGATTTAATGTTTTTCTCTATTCCATAGATAAGGACATTGCATTATCAATTTCACATGAGCTATATGGAAAATCATGGAATGACTGCTTAAGGAAAGCACTTGGGAACAGGTGAAACCAGTGGGACACAGAACCCATGAAGTCTCAGGAAGAGAGCCAAATCAGTGAAATGTGAAAGAGCACTGTGACTGAATTACCAAGGTAGATGATCAAAAATAAACCATATTACTGAACCTCCTTAGACTTTATCAATGCATTTTATAAAGTGTCACATAACAGCTTGGAAAGTTGACCTCTTTGCTGTTGTCACAATGTTACACAAAAGAGGAAAAGTTCAAGAAGGTATATGAACAATGAAAAGACCCTCTATAACACAAATGCTATAAAGCTCTTAGATAAGTAAAATCTTCAGTTTATCAAAAACATGAAGAAATATGAAGATTATGTGGGCCAATTGATTCTTCTGTGCCATCAAAATGTATGTTTAAAACTACTCTTCAAAGATTAATGATGAAGACTTTTCTGAGGAATACAAGCAATTAATTTTAAAATCTACAGATAAAACTACATGGTCATTATATTGGAAAATTTTCACTTGGAATGTTTTCCACAGAGCTTTTGTCACTCTTAACAAAATTACAATTATGTATACATTAAATAGAATTAAGTGCTGGAGATGTGATTCTGAAACAACAGCTGATTTGATGCATATGGTATGTAAAGGGAAAGTCATCTCCACGTTTGGAAAGAAATTAGTAATTATTCAAGCTATATGGTCAGATACAGGTATCATTTCTAAATCTTTAGTTTACTTAATGCTCCGACTCATGAGATAATTCCAAAAACCCAAGTGCCTCTTCTTTGGTCTATTCTTGTTATAGCTAGAACAGTAATCACTAAAACTGGAAAACTAAAGTTACCCCTTCTACAGTTGAATTTATTAGTATGGCAAAAATTATTTACAGTAGTGAAGTGCATACTATAAATATGAGAACATCTAATATTATACATTCATATAAATCTTAGCTTAAATTTAAAGACTTGCTTGAAAAATATTAATTGTTGTTGATGTATAACTTTGATGTATTGATCAGTTGTGGACCTATGTAAATATATATTTTTTTGTTTTATAATTGATTTGTTTAATCATTGTTTTAAAACCAAATTTAAAAAATAAAAAAATAAATGTATGTTTAAAATGTTAATACATAGATGGTGAGTGGTGAGGAAGGGACATATACTGTGTGCATGAATGTCATTGTGTACCATTCTTAGGGCCATGAGGATTAATTTCTTCAAGAACTAGCAGATATCTTGATCTAACTGGCATTTTCCTCCCAAATCTGAGCTATTAGCACTCAGCAGTTTCACTGTCTTGTTCAACAACAAAGCAATGTCACTTGATTTGCATTTTTTTCCAGTGAGCATCATAAGCTGATACTGCAGAGGCAAGATTAACCTTGTTGAGCGAGGCTGATCTGGTTAATGCAGTCAGTCTTAGGCTGGATCATTAATTCACAGACACGTCTCCCGTTTACTGCCCCAAATGTGAGAACTGAGGAGTACCTTAAACATAACTTTCTGCACAGTAAGCTATCTACGCTGTTGGACAACATGGCACAATGAAATACTTGTAGAATTGAGAAGGTCAGGCATTGGTGCAATGGCATATTTACATGTTAGTCATTTTGTTCTACTAGTCTTCAACATGGAAATGTAATAAGCAAAGTAGCTGAAGGCTCTTAAAGGAACACTGCAATATTAGGGCACATAACACAGAAAGATAACTTGGCATTATGGGGGCTATTTTGTTGTTATGGCACCCACACTGATAATCACTGAAACAAGGTCAGCACAAAAAATTAGCGCTAAAAGCTGTGCCATTGAAGTCTGTGGTTCAGTCCTGGCCACTGTGTATACAGATTTTTTTTTATGTTCTCCCCATGTCTGCATAGGCTTTCTCTGGATACTCCACTTTCTTTCTACCTCTCTGAAATCATGCTTGATTGGCTACAGTAACTTGTCCATATTTATGTTGTATATATTTTGGTCTACATGCAGTTGTATGCAGGATTGTAGCTGTAAAGGGTCCCAGAATGACCTACTCCCTTATCCAGTTAAAATATAAAATGAACTGTTGAATCAGTTCAGAATCATTGACTTAATGTGTTTAAATTGTAAACAGTTTGATGACTCCCTTGTCTGTAGTCTAAACAGCTCTCCTACAAAGGCAGGTGAGTAATCATTTATCACATTTTCTTGCCAGAATAGCTGTTGTTTGGACAGCTATTCTCTCAGCAGACCTGCTTTGTGCTGACAGAATTAGTCTGTTGATTAATTGGTACACTGTATTTCTCTGGCAAAGCTTCGCACATCTTTGTAAGAGCAGGTGCCTTATGTGCTTTCTGCATTGCATCTCTGCTTTCTGATATATGTGGAAAATATAATCTGCTTGATAATTAGTGAAGATGCACTTGCCCATCTCTTACACAGGTCAGTCTAAGTTTCTTTAAACATAACTTCCTTCTGTTTTTAACAGCAGATTTAACCTGCATAAGTCATCGGCAGATACTGCACTACAGACTTATTTCAAGTATGCTGTTCTTGGAAAAGTTAATAAATCAGGCTTGCCTGAAGTAATATAACATTTATTAGCAATCTAGCTTCTTTTGTCATGACATCTATACTTTAATAACATGTTCTGACTCTCTTTAAGAATTGTGAGGAACTGTTTCACTGCAAAAAAAAAAAAAGTATCAGGAAAGTGCATGACCATTTGCGTCTGTGTTGGTGTTAACGTGTCATGAAATAATGGGAACTATAATGTGCCTTGTATAACATGCACTGTTGCTTAGGGTGAATTTAACCTGTATGTGGGTATTAGAACCAGTGGCACAATGTCAGCACCCTGTCGATATGTGTACGAGCACATACACACATACTATCTGTCCCAGGCAACGAGGTGACGACTAACAGCTGGAGACAGTGCTGTTTTAATTTACTGGGTGCACTATATTGTGAATAATTCTTCTAATGATGGAGTTATCAACTCATTGCTATTTCTGAAGGCTGACCTCATCTTCTACCTTCTCTGCCTGGGGATAACCTTTAATTCCTTATCCAAATTGTTAATGTTTTCTCTTGCCATGTGATCATTTACAGCACTTGATGCAACATCTGGGGAAGAGAGTGATATAATGATGTATGAGTTAACACACCTGCATGCCTTCTATTTCATCTGGCCAGAGACGATCATCACAAGTTAAGTCACCGGATGGATCTTCCATGTAAAACAAGGGATCTCTTATTCACCCTCACTTTGAGTGATAGGGCACTGATTCTTTTTAGATATTTTTGGTGGACAAGCTTCAGGTTTGCTGGAGACCATAAAACCCACTACTAGAAAATCCGCTGTAACTAAGTGGAAGAAATTTTCTATTTGATGTCTCAAGCATGACCTGGACCTTTTTTGCTGTAGGGGATTCCTATGGTACTTTCTTATTTGTATGAGTTGCACAATTCTGACTTAGCATATTCATCTTTTAAAGCTTGTTTGTAAGCCACTTCCACTTGTCTGCCTCTGAGTCCTTCTCTGGCTTCTAGTTTTGAAGTCAAATAATTTCTAAAAGGCATCATCCACATTTGGTCTCCAAGAAATCCTATTCTTCCTTCTGAGGACCTTAATTTTGTTCTTGAGAAACTTACCCGATTGCCTGTTCAACTTTCAGTTTTCTCTTCCCTTCAACATTGTGCTTGGAAGACTGTATTGTTGGTGGATCTTCTGCCACTGAACTTCAAACGCAGTTCCTTTTTTTTTTTTTTTTTTTTTTTTGCTTTTTCCCAGGGACAGGTTGTCTCTTTGTACCAGTCCTTCTTTTATGCCCAGGGTGGTTAATGATTTGTCATTTAATAAGTCCATTCATATTCATTCTTTTTCCCTCCTCCAAAGAATCCTAATGAAAGGATACTTCACACCTTGGATTTACATAAACAGGTCAGATATTACTTTGATGAGACAAAACATATCAGAAAATCTAAGCAGCTTTTTTGTTTCCTATAATACAAACAAATTGGGTTTGGTGGTTTCTAAGCAAACCATCTCCTCCTGAATATGTAAGGACATTTATTTTTGCTATTCTTTACATTGGAAGCAGCTTTCTTCTTCTGTCTATTCCTCGACCAAGGTAGTAGCCTCTTCAGGTGCTTTTTCCAAGGGTCTGGATACTAGCTCTATCTTGAAAGCTGCTACTTGGTCTTAGGTTTACACATTCAGCAAACATTACAACATGGGTGTCCTTTCTAGGGCCAGGGTGGAGTTTGTCAGATCCATCCTTCATGGGTTTTTGGAAGGATCTTCTCTGGATTCTTCCTACCATACTTTACGGTAGCTTTTGTACTCTCCCAGGAATAAAGATTATTGCAACAGTGATAAGGTAGGACATAGTACAGCTGTGTAAGATATGATAGCAGTAGATGTCCTATTTCTTACTGTTGCAGTATTTTGTCCCACTCTTCTAACCCCATTATTTTCTGTTGCTTTCCTTTTGGCTGAGGGGGTCTTTCTGTTATTCTTTTTTCCTTCTTCTCCCCTTCCTGAATGTACCTGTTATTGCTTTCCTCTGCGGTTGCACTGGTTCATCCGGGGCACTTTGGTTTTGAGGATTAGGTGCCTGTATGTCACATATGTACATTACACCTTGCAAGTAGGACATCCGTCTGTTGTTTGGTCTTCTGAAGTTATAAAAGCTTTGGTATGCAGGACGGATATTCGGCTATCCTTGGCAGGATATCTCAAGAGTAAAGAGTATTTCAACAGTGAGAAGTAGGTCATCTACTGTTATACTAAGATCTTACAAAACAGTACTATCCAGAAATAGGGTTGAGGTTAGAAGACCCAAATTTTTGTTGTGATTAATTGTATCTGTGAACCTTAGAAGGGCAGTGGTTGTACTGTGATTGGTTCTGAAACCATGCTGTAAAGGTGAGAGAAGGTTATAAGAAGTAATTTATGTAGTAAGTTGAAAATTAATACATCTTTCTAAATTTTAGATGTGGGTGAGAGAATTAGAAATTGTTCTGTAGTTTATGAGCTCGGTTGATGACTTGCCTTTATGGAGGGGTATTATACAGGATTTTTTTCCATAAGATGGGGACATATTCTTCTTAAATAGAAAGGTTTATAAGAATTGAGTACAGATATTCAAGGCTTTATTCAACAAGTCTGAGGTGTTTATATGGAAATTTGTCAGGGCCAGTGGTTGTTCTCTTAAGAGTGCATAGTGAGTGCGAATGTCTGTTGTGATTTCAATGACTGAAGTGGGATGGCTGGATTTACAGTAGTTTTGTTTTGTAGGTAGGAGGTTACTGTAATTATAAAATGTGAGTTAAACTGTGACGCAATCCTTTGGGAGTCATTGGTTAGGGTTGAGCTAGGTTGGGTTGATTTTCCTGGCGTGAGCAATATATTTATCGGTCTGAAGTTTTTTTTTTTTTTTTTTTGATTGTTTGATGATGAATTTTGGGTGTTATAATAAACTTTTTTTTGTCTTGTTTTACGCATTGTTTGTTATGGTTCTTTAACTGCTTATGTTGTTGCAGGGATGTTTGAGACTTGGTTTGTAGTATTTACTTCCAGACTTTGTGTCTAAGTTGCATGAGTTGCTTTGTTTTTTTAGGTAACCAAGGTGCTAGTTTGTTTTTGACTCTTCTGCTTCTTAATGGTACTTATTCCACCAGTATATTTAGAAAGATTGTACTAAATGTGTATACTGCATCATAAACAGGAAGAGTTTTAAATGGAGTCCAGTTGATCTCAGGCCAGTTGTTGCAGAGAGTTACAAGTTTATCAAATAAACACAGCAACATGAAAAGCACATAACCAAGTAACACACCAAACAGCCAGTACTTCTCCAGCAATTCTCCTTTATTATCAAGGACCTGGTACCTCGGCAATTCGCCTTCAAGGATCACAACTTACTGCTGCACAATGGCAGTTTTATATATGCATTGATTAAACAATCAATTAATTAATTAAATAATTAATTCCAAGAAAAAGGAGGGAAAAAGACTTATATACATATTTAAAGTGATCTCACAATAATTCCTGAATAAATATTCATATAAATAAAATTATACATTTTACATTCATTATATATTCCAGTTATATATTGTTATTAATAAATTCATATGTAAATATAAATATATTATTTTATTTATTTATTATTTCCAAATATATTCAATGAAATGAACTAATATAATATATAAATTCATCAAATGCCTAGTTCTAAATTTAGACCAAAAGGTTTTAAAGTGTTAAACTTCAAAATCATCCTAGTTTCCAGTTCCAACAATCTATCAGAAATGTTATCACCTCTGCAAGAAAAAGGCTTTCCCAAAACACTGAATTTTAAACTTTCTGACTTCCCCTCATGAGCTTCAAAGAAGTGTTTAGCAACTGGACTAGATAAATTTAAGTTCCGTATGTCCCTTAAGTGTTCCAAAATTCTGACTCTAACCATTCTTTTAGTTTGTCCGATATACCATATGTTGTTGCAACTACAAGTAAGTGTATATACAACACCAGTAGATTTACAATTAAAATAATGCTTGGGGGTATGGTTAATATTGTTAATAGACCTGACATTTATTATTCTATCACATAAACTGCAAGAGCCACATCTAAATGTTCCCACATTAGTGGTATAAGAGGTTTTATTGATTAAGAGGTTATTGTTTAATATTTCCTTTAAATTCTTTCCCTTTTTATATGAAAAAATTATATGATATGGAAAGAGCTCACCTATAGAGTCATCCACACTAACCAAGTACCAAAACCTTTTAATTAAGGAAATAAGTTTTTCAGAGAAAGCTGTGTACCTGGTCACAAAAAATATCTCTTCCACATCTCTTTCTTTTTTTGTTGTATCTAAAACATCCATTTCAGACTTTGTAAATATTCTATTCTTATGCATAACATTATTCATGCTCTTCAAGAGTTGCTTTTTTTCGTACCCTCTTTCAATTAATCTCAAATAAACCTCATTTAACTCATGATCCAACTCAGATTCTATACTAGTATGCTGATATATTCTTTTGAATTCCCCATAAGGCAAAGCTCTCAACAAGTGAGGAGGATGCATGCTGGTAGCATGCAAAAACATATTAACTGACGTACTTTTTCTAAAGGGTCTGAATTCAATAATGTTGTTTCTTTCAAATAAGGTCAAATCCAAGAAATTGATTTTATTTCTATTCATCTCATATGAAAATGAAAGATTATGTTCATTGTTATTCAAAGATTCAAAAAAATCACAAAATTCTAACACATCCCCTTTGCATATGAAAATCAAGTCGTCAATAAAACGTTTATACAAAATTACTTTGTGTTTGAAAAAATCTGTGGGGTAGATAAACTTTTTTTCAAAAGAATCCATATATATCACAGCATATGTGGGAGCATAAGCAGTTCCCATAGCAGTCCCCTTAGTTTGTAGGAAATACTCATTGTTAAACATGAAATAATTGTGAGTTAAACAAAATTCCAATAAAGAAATCAGAAAACTAGTCCTAGGACCTTCACCTAACATATTGTAAATGGCTTCAAGTCCCCACCTAATGTTAATATTTGTATATAAAGACTTAACATCAATGGTCACCCAATAATAATCACTGTTCCAAAAAATTTTGGATACTTCATTGATCAAATCTTGAGTGTTACTGATATGAGCACTAACCCTATTAAGATAAGCTTTTAACTGAAAGTCCAAAAAGACATTAACATTCTCCAAAAAAGAGCCTACCCCTGATACTATGGGCCTACCAGGGGGCTCAATTAAGTCTTTGTGGATCTTGGGCAGAGCATATAATATTGGTGTAATAGGGTCCTTAATATACATTTTTTTAACATCAGTATGCAGGAAAAATCCTAGTCGTTCTCCCCTTTCCAATAAAAATAACAATTCTTCATTGTAAAATTTTAGGGGATCACCATCAAGTTTGTTGTATTCTTCACAATTACAAAGCAATCTGTTAACCATCCTACAATAATCAGGTCTATTCAAAATAACCCAATTACCCCCTTTGTCTGCACATTTGAATATATACTCATTTTTCAATTTTTTAAGATTTTTTAAGGCCTGCCATTCTTCTTTATTTAAATTAAATTGTTTTTTCTCTTTACAAAATTCCTTAAACGATAACTCTGTCTCTTTAAGAAGTACCTTTTGAAAAATTGAAATAGCTGGTATAAAAATCGCTGGTGTAAACTTACTTCTAACATTTTTAAATTTTGGCATCATTAACTTGCCATATCCTGTCAAGTAGTTAACATTTGAATTAATATTGGTATTAGGACAAGTTAAGCAATCATCACATTCTTCAAAGGAAGAATTAAACTCATCACATTCATAATTATATACAGATAAATTCATTAGACTTTCGTCAAAATCAACTTCATTAAATGATTCATCATGAATTTCATTTGAATTAGGAACATTCTCATTCACATTCACATTAGTAAACTTTTTAAAATATACTCTCAATAAAAGTTTACGAATAAATGCTTTCACTTCTAAATAAATATCAGCAAACGACGGGAAAATTGTTGGAACAAATTTGCTCCCCTTACACAGAACATTCAACATGTCATAGTCTAAACACAAATTAGATAAATTGACACATTCCAATGAAGGTACATTGTAACAAGTTCTTTTAGAAACTGTTGTTCTCAAACCTTCATTTGATTTGTAGCGATTTCGCCCCTTTCTGCCGTTTCTTCCGTTTCTTCCCTTGTTGTAGTGGTCATTTTGAAAGTTCACATTATCCGTAGAATTTGAATTAGAAGCTTCATTAGAAGCTTCTGTAACATCCCTGTCAGGAGCTCGGTTGGAAACAACAGTTCTGGCAAAAGAAACATTTTTGGCAACAGTATTCTGTTCTGTTGAAGAAAAAGAAGACGCTGAAAAGTTTCTTCGTTTTGAGCTGCGAGTCCAGCTCCTCCCCCTGGAGCGATTACGTACAGGTTCACGCTGCCAACTGAAAATAACACCTGTTTCGTAATCTTTTAAGTCCCGAACTAATTTGTTACATTTTCTCTGTACTATGTCAGCCTCCAGCTTATTCATTTTATCATTGATGTTAACCATTTGAGCTCTGTAATTCATTTCAGCTATAAGTTCATTTTGCAATGCTGAAATCTCATTTTTAAGTTTATCATGAGATTTCTTATTGCGTTTGATTAATATGCAGAGCCAACCTATAGTTCATGAAAGAGAGGTTTGTTTCCACTCCTCTAGAAGGTCAGACTCATCATCCGAAAATGGTGCAGCTGGCAGCTTATCAATGCGTAACCCTCTAGGGGTAATATTAAGACTTAGATATTTCTCCAACAGCCTCGTATCAAAATAAAGTGCAACTTCCTTAGCCATTAACTTATTTAACTGGGCAAAACGGCCATCCGCATCTGTATTCCCCCCCAAATTCCAGGGATCATTATTAGTGTACCTTTTATCACGTTCCACCACCATATCCAGAAACAGCAGAGCATCAAATGCAGGGCTCCGTTCGGAGCTTTCATTACGCGACATGGATGAAAAATTCAATGATCTCAGCACGAAAATATTAGTTCAAATATCAATTCAAAAGATAAGTCACTGGAAAAGGTACGGCTTGGATCCAATTCTCAAATAAACACAGCAACATGAAAAGCACATAACCAAGTAACACACCAAACAGCCAGTACTTCTCCAGCAATTCTCCTTTATTATCAAGGACCTGGTACCTCGGCAATTCGCCTTCAAGGATCACAACTTACTGCTGCACAATGGCAGTTTTATATATGCATTGATTAAACAATCAATTAATTAATTAAATAATTAATTCCAAGAAAAAGGAGGGAAAAAGACTTATATACATATTTAAAGTGATCTCACAATAATTCCTGAATAAATATTCATATAAATAAAATTATACATTTTACATTCATTATATATTCCAGTTATATATTGTACAAGTTTATAGCTGGTACAAAGTAATTAGCAAGGAGGCACAATGTAGACCAGGTTTTCTTTCATGCACTGAATGTAGACAGCAGGAAGCTAGGCAGACGAAGTAGCTGGCATATGTAGTGTCATCTACTGGCCAAGAAAAGGACAGTTGCCAACTTAGTAAGTGGTCCTTAGAGTGTAAGGGGTACTCCCTTAGGGGAATATTACAGCCACTTTCCAGCACAGGGCAGGCATGCATTTGATTAGTTAAAGTTAATACACAGCAAGGCTGTTTACATTAAACTTGCTTACATTGCATGTGCTTAATGAAAATTTTCAGAGGTGTGCCTTGTAGCAGAGTTTTTGCTCTTTCAGGGTCAGGGAACGATGTAGTGACCACAGGCTATTGCAAAATCACAATATTGAAAATTAAACCTTTCAGAGAGGTGTGCCTTGTGGCAGTGCTCCTACTCTTTCAGGATCAGGGAATGATCTAGTGATCATAGACTATTGCAGAATTACAATACTCACAGTGAAAACTTTCACAGAGGTGTGCTTTTGGCAGAGCTCCTGCTATTTTAGGGTCAAGGTAGGAATAATGTAGTGACCACAGGCTATTACACAATGACAATACTCTCAGGGAAAATGTTTGCAAGGGTGTGCCTTTTGCAGAGCTCCAGCTGTTTCAGGGTCAGGAAAAGATGTAGTGACCACAGGCTACTGCACAATGACGATATTGTCAGTTAAAATATTCTCTGAGTTGTGCCTTGTGATAGAGCTACTGCTATTATAGGGTCATATTGGGAAAACCGAGAGGCATTTAAAACAAAAAGTATACGAACATCAATATAATATTAATAAACAGAACATTACTAATGCTTTGTCCAAACATGTCCTTGAAAATGTTCGACACCATTTCCTCTATTTAGCCATTGATCATGTTAAGAAAGATATTAGAGGCGGCCCTTGGCCTCTTCATTTAGAGGAAAGAGAACTGTTCTGGCAACTTAGATTAAACGCATTTGTTTATCCAGGACTGAACGACCAATGATCTCTAAAAAGTATTTTGAAACTGAAATCTATGGAGAGGTAATTTTTAATTTCACATATGTACAGTGTATGTGCTTTTCAGTGTTATTGCACATTGGGGTTTATATGTACCATGTAGAAATTGTATTTTGTAATGTTCTAGTTAATATTATTTACTGGCTCTTTAAGTATGAATAGGGTTTGATGATGTCATGATTGGTTCTATGTTTTAAAGCTGGATTGTGTGCTTTTATTTTTTGTCTGATGAAGCTCACACACTGGTTGTATACGAAAGCACTAACCTTTTACTTGTGGATTTATATTTGTGAATTTATAACGGTTCGACTCAGCTAGAGCGTCTTCTGCGTGGAGATATGCGTGAATGGGCATACCTTTGTTGAAGGTTGTGTGTCAGAGCGGGTAACTCGGCACGTAAAAATCAACTACCAATCATTAGCAGACCGGAGTTCCGCTGTGGCGACCCCTAACCGGGAAAAGCCGAAAGACGCAACATAAATGTTTTTGGAGAAGACCCTTACCTGTTTTTTGTTTTTATTATAGGGTCAGGGAATGATGTAATGACCAAAGGCTATTGCACAATGACAGCATTCTCAGTGAAAACTTTCACAGAGGTGTGCCTTGTGTGCAAAGTTCCTGCTATTTCAGGATAAATAAGGGAATAATGCAGTGACAACAAACTATTACACAATGACAATACTCTCTGTGAGAACTTTCGCATAAGTGTACCTAGTGGCAGAGCTTTTGCTAGTTCATGATCAGTGAATGGTGCAGTGACCAAGGGCGCCCGCAGGCAGGTGCAAGGGGGTGCACTTGCACCCCCCTGGATTTTCTTAGTGCTATATACGCTACACACTTTTTTTTTTCCACTTACTTTTGTTTTTTCCATTTTCCACGTAGCCTGCATTGTTATTTTTCAGAAGTAGAGAACTGTTACTGGAGATGGCGTGGCAGGCAGTCACATGACTGACGCAAGTCTGACATCATGATTGACAACTCTACAAGCCTCAAACTCCCAAGTAATCGCGTTATTCGCGTTCGCGTAGTTCGTTACAACTTGATGGAAGAAGACTGTGGTGGACATCGGTGGAAAAGTCAATATTTGATGATTTCATGCTCAGGATGGAGCAATTGCAAACCAAACCATCGTGTTTTGTGTGGTGAGTGGTGGAAGGACTGGAGGTGGTGCGTATGGTGTTGGTATTAGAAGAGAGAAGGTAGGTTGTTTTTTTATACTTTTGAAGGTGACTGACTGTCTTGGCGCCAAAACGCAAAAGTGGCGTGGCACACTTGTGTGTGTGTGTATATATATATATATATTTATATATATATTATATAATATATATATATATATATATATATATATATATATATATATATATATATATATACACACACACTAACACACACACATTTTTTTTCTTTTGAACAAACTCCTTTGTTGGTTGCAAATTCTGGCATCTTAAATCCTCACACACACTGTCTGGGCCCGAGCAAAGAGCGAGAAAAAAATCAAGGACAACGGATCATCCAAATCAGAAACACTTGTACATAGTGCTGCAGACATTGTTGACAAATAATTTTGTGACAGAATAAGAGGCCAGGAATTAACTTCCAAAGTAAAATAAACATGTAATAATTGTCGTTATTTGCTGACTATAATCAATGATTACAGTCAGCAAATAATGACAGTTATTACATGTTTATTTTACTTTGGAAGTTAATTACTAATCCATTTTCCATCAAACTATACAGACACACCAAAAACAGGGACTAAAACCAGAGACAATCGAGACGTATGGTCCGGAACAGGTCAGACAGGGTGGGACATCACTGAAAAATAAGAATAGTTGTGCCCACCGCTATTAGAGGATTTTAAAAATAGCCGCTATTATTTTAGTGGGCAGAAAAGTATGCGATTTAAAAACTGTGGTGCTGCTTAATTAATAATAGATCTTTACCACAAATGCAACCTCATTCCTTCCGCTTAATGTTAAAGTCCAATGGTGGTCTGTGCAGCTGTCACCCGGGGTTGCACTGTTGCCTCGGATGCTCGGCTCGGGCCCTAGAAATAAACGAGGGTGGCTACTATTCAGACTTTGAGACCAGCGAGGCTGGTTCCATGCTCACTTGTTGAAGTCGCTGACTCACTGCGGTCCTACTGCAATGCAAGTGCTCTTTAGAAGACGAACGATTCTTTACAGCAAGGCTGTTGTTGCACAGGTAACTAACTGGCAGTAGGACTTTAAGTGTTATTACACTGTTATTAACCGCACGTTGGAGACCCTACAAGCCAGCATGGTGGTCCTGCAGAGTTGAAATAGCTGTTCTTCGCTGAAAGTGAAGCTCTTGTTGGTCTTCTTCTTTGTCAGGGCAAATAAAAAGCATTTTTCGATCGTTGAAGGATGACCGAGGGCGAGAAGATTACAGAAAACGGGGACCATACTGGAGGGAAGACTGATGCCGCCACAGCTGTGATCTCAGACGTGCAGAAGCCAGTGAGTGACAATGATATGATGTCAGGGGATTCATCTCAGGTGGTCAAAGGAAATAGTGAAAAGGATGGTGACCACTGCAGAGAAATCGAACAGTTTCAGCAGGAAAAAGCTGTGGAACCCCCAGATGGTGGCTGGGGCTGGGTGGTAATGATTTCCTCAATGTGGTGGAATGGATCAGTATTTGGCATCCAGAATGCATTTGGCATCATGTTTGTTGCTCTGCTGACCGTATTTGGACCAGACACAAGTTAGCTTGCATTTGGGAATGAAGAAGGTCTTGCCAATGGGATCCATGGGGTTTTACAGAATTTACACCACAATGGAATGCATGATGAGGCGCTCCGGTTCAAAACAGGTGAGGTTAAGGTGGTCTGGGAAGGAAGATGTTGGGTATGGATATATTATTGTTGGGCAGTAAAATATGCGTAAAGCTGTCCAAAGTTGGATTCCTAGTAAAAGTGGCAAATTAGGTAAGCAGTCTACCTAGGTCTGTAATGATACCTGTCAACTGTAGAGATTTTCGCAGAATGTCCAGATTTTGGCCTCATATTTTTTATGGGTTTCATAGATTAGTACTAGGTTAACTGCCCTTGTGGGCCATTTTAAGAGTAGCCAATTAACCCATGTCAGAATCAAACCCTGCACCTTGTGTCTGTAAGGTAAACACATTGTCCTTGACCATTATGCCAACCTCCCACTGGCCCGTTTTTCATAAAAGTGCGGTATTCAGGCAAGTTGGTGGTAGCTCATTAAAGACTCGAAAACAATGACAAACACTTGAGTTTCAGACTTCATGCTCACATCACTGCATAACTTACTATATCAACGTTCTGTTTGTAAGAACAATATTTAAAAATTGTCCCTATTTTTGGACCTCTGTCCTACTGTTACTTATGGCTTTGTCCAGATTTCTTGCTCTAAGAGGTTGAGAAGTATTTATGTAATGCATTTCACAGGAATATATGATGAGGAGTAACTTTTCAGATTATTCAAGCTGCTTAGAAGGCCTGATTTTTGCACCTTTGTCCGTAATGGTTTATGGCTTTTTTTAACTCATGAATCTTTCAAGTTATCGAACTGGGAAGTACGTTAGAATAGTGAAAAGTAAATTGCTTTAAAGGAATTATGCCCATCTTCAGAACGGAGCATACTTGTATCTCGTTTGCCTCTTTTTTTTTTTTTTTTTTTTTTTTTTTTTTAGATTTTCAAAACAATTGCTTCGCCAGCATGTCCCTTTTGTTGAAAACACGTTGTCATTTTTTCCCACTTAAACCACATTTCCCAGCTGTCTCCCTGTGTTTGATCTCACGAGGTTGCAGGGGATTTGGAATAGCCCTGTGAGGTCATTGTAACCCCAGGGAACATACTGGAGGAAGGTCCTGATGCAGGATGGCTTTGCACGCAGAAGGATGCTGTTTATACTGAATCAGTCAAAGGGCAATTGCTGTCTGTTGTCATCTCACTGACCTTGCACTGAAGGTTGTGCATTTACTGAACTTGCCAGTTATTTCCAACCAATTTATATTTGTACAAATGACATTTTGACTTTTGGTGGGTAGCACCCTAAACAGTGGATGCTTTGAGGTGCAGCGGTAGCTGAAAGGGAGCAGCTCCGTTGGATGACTGTAGGGCTGTGAAAGTTGATGACAGACTGATGCTGAATTTCCTAACTGGAAATAACTGATATGGCGGATCCGGCTGAATGCAGTATAAAAGTAACCTGCTGTTTCAGACCATTGAATGAGGCAGAGATTTTAAGAGGAGACAAGTTTATTCCTAAATTTAAAGGCGACGATACAATTACCCTCGGAGTAAGTTCACATTTGCTAGTGTAGGATGTGCTGCGTTTAAGGTGTAGAACAATGAAGTAGCCCATCAAAAATTAACTGTTGTGCTTATTGTTGTTGTTGTTAGCCAAATGTCTGTTTCAGGTGCTGAATATCTCGATGACAAGTCTAGGTGCATTATTCAGTAACATCACCGCGCATTTGTGTCCACTTTATATGTACTTCTATCTAGCATGGTGTAGTTTATATGCACTTCTATTTATGATGGTGGTGGTGGTGGTCTAAGCACAAGTAAAGCTAACAATTATTTTACTATTATTTGAAAATATCGAATCCAAAGAACTGGCCGTCAGTGCTTACCCCTGAAAATTTGCTTGCCAGAAATTTTGAATGCATCCATATTGTGCATTAAATGCTCGGAAGTGGGGAGCGTGGGCTTCAGGGTTCAGACTTTGGATGTGGCTATTTATGAGTACATTTTATTTTTCTAGTAGGTTCATATTGTCAGCCACCTGCGTTCTTGCGTTGGTTTGGTATTTTGACGTGCGGCAGTGGAACACGTATGTATGTACATACTGAATGGGGCATATCTTAGGTTTAAATGTTCTTCTTTATCTCCCCCTGGTAACACAAATTTGCAATAACAATGAGAATCAAGTTTTAAATCACTAGTTTCAGAAATATATTTCAGATTTTAAAGATCTGCTAAGATTAGATAAAATAAGGTCAGGAGATCAATAGGCTGTACTCTGGCGGTATTCTAATTCACCACGACTCATAAATTCAGGGTAGCACACATTGAAGATTTTTTTTTAATCCTGTCAACATAAATGGTACAAGGTAATTCCCATCAACAGTCTGCTTTACCCTACTGATGTATCCAGTAAATAGAAATTGGTGTACTGCCTCAGTTCTGAAAAATCATAGATTAACATGTGGATTACAAAATAAATTATTAACAGAAAAGCATACAGGAAATATACAGTGTTTAACTTCACACCACCCCTTGCTCTTTTTTTTTAACCAGATTTCTGTAATGATGAATATGTCAGGGAGAGTATAGGGATATGGTCCATATGGATGCATGTGTATCTTGAATTTTACTGATGAGGCTTCTTACATTTGCATTTAAGAAAATGAACCAGAGTATCTTTTTGGGAAGAGTGGACAGATGTAGTGGAGTTGGCAAATGGGAAGCTGAATTTGGTGTGGTGGTCCTGGATTAGGATGTATATCTCCACAGGTAGATAATGAGTTGAAATGGAAGTAGGTATGAGAGTTGTTTATTTATTGTTATTTGTGTGTGTGTCTGTCTGCGTGTGTCTTTGTGTGTGTGTGGTTTGGGGTAGAGAAAGAATTAATAGAGAAGAATTTGAGAGAGAAGTTATTAGTATTGTAAATTTGATGTTATCTATAAGAAAGGAGACAGTGTGGTATAGAATTTCATAGTTCAGATGATATGTTTTGATAGAATGAGTTATTGTAGTTGCTTAAGGGGTGGGTTTGTGGGAGACTTATAGTGAGCTGGTAGTACACATATGTTTGAGTTAGAAAAGATAGTAGAGATAAATTGAGGAAAAAGAGAAATTGCTTAGAAACATGTTCAGTGTATTAAAGAAAGTCTTAGAAGCTTAGGCATTATTGTGAAGACAGGGTAATATTGGTCATAGGATCATAGTAGGTGGTAAATACTGATGTGCTTTTTGAGTAATGCGAGGCTGACACTCAAACATGAATTTTTTTTTTTTTTATAGAGGAGTTGTGGATGTAAAGCATATAGTACTAAGAATGGCATTCATTGATTAATTGTTTAATGGCATTCATTGATTAATTGTTTAATGGCATTCATTGATTAATTATTTTAGTATATATGTGGGTAGAGTTTCTTGTGTTATTTGTACTCCTTGAAGGCTGTGGCCGAGACGTCAGAGTTTTAATAAATCGTATTTTTTGGTGGATCTTCTTTGTTGCTGCTTTCATATAGTACTAAGAAGTCTGAAAAATTATTTAGTGATTTCAATTCTCAAATAATCTAAGTGGTTTGCCAGGCAACTATCAATTTTATGAGGGACAGACCAAAATATGAGGTAAACATCTGGGCATTCTGCGACAAAATGGACAGTTGAGAGGTCTGAAACCATGAATAATCAAGCGTAAAGGCTGTTATCACCCTCACTAACACTCTTCAAGAGAAACCTTGACGGGTGAAGTTTACCCCAGGGATCACTGCAGTGGCTCTGCTGGACAGTGGCGCAGGGAACTAATGGGTCTGCTGGACAGAGGCACAGGGAACTAATCTAAGGGGGTGACGAAAGCCGACACATTCAGGCTAGGTTTATAAATGCCCTTGGGCAAATAGCCTAGTACTTACCTATGAGCTTGTTGACTTTTCCTTGCTTTGTCAGTCATGTGTGGAATTATGGTGGAGGAAGGGCTCAGCAATATGTAAGTGTTATGCTATTTTACTGAATTACTCAGGTGTTCTCTTTACTGATAATGAGTCTGTGTTACACAACAGCTGCCCAAGTTAATGTAATGAATTCCTAGTCAACAGGTTATGTGCAGCAATTATCACCTTTGTCTGAGCCTGCATAAATTTGGAGTACTGAAACAAAGGTCATTATCACATTAGCATTAAGCGCAGTTGCAATATAGCAGTGAGTCATTATCACTGTCTGGTAAAAGTCTCAGCTGCTGTAATTGTTATTCACATAAGCAGAAGCAATTATCATTTTGATGAATGCACAATGCAGATTTAGTTTTTCTGTGCTTGTAGTCAAGCCACCCACTCATTCTTCATCAACTACTTGTCCTCCAAAACCACTGATGTTTGTTTTCCTATGTATGTATGTATATGCATGTATATGTATGTGTGTGTGTGTGTGTGTGTGTGTGTGTGTGTGTGTGTGTGTGTGTGTGTGTGTGTATATATATATATATATATATATATATATATATATATATATATATATATATATATATATATATATAGTGTGTGTCTGTGCATATATGTGTATATCGATATATATGTATGTACACAATGTATTTGCACATATATACATATACACATGAATATCAGTTTGACAGTGGCCTCTCTTGTGAGATAGGGTGATGCATCTGTAGTTCATTTAGAGGGGATTTACATGTGCCCTTTCTGTGCCCCTTATCAGCTACCAGCCAAGCCCTTATGCATCAAGGCCAGGAAGGTGCCGCCTCAGAGATTTGTGCCAACTGCTCTTGTGTATAATAGTTTTTTTTAGATACAAACTGAAGGATTCAGAAAAATTATCACCACCGGTGCTATTTGGCAATGTGGGATTCTACCTAGTAGAGCATCATGACTGCACACATCTTCATGAGCCCTCCACACACACACACACACACACACACACACACACACACACACACACACACACACACACACACACACACACACACATTTTAGGTTTAAATAGAGTGCGGAACTGTGTTTTTATCATTCTGATGACGTGTTTTACGAAAATTAAAACTTTTTATGCTAGTTCAGTTTTAATCTTTTCTGTAGCACTGGTATATAGCGAGTGGTTAACTGTTTTGTTTATCAAATGGCAGTCACTCTTTGCATTGTAGAATTTGAAAGCAGGGTTAGCATAGCAGCATAATTGCCTTTGGTGCAGAAGGCTGAGGCTTTTACTCCCACACCATGTAGATGAAGTGCTGATATTGCAGTGCCATTTTGACTGTGGATTATTTGGTGCATTTTAAGAAAGTATAGGGGGGTTCTACACTCCTGTGTGTCCTCCTTTGTATAAGATTCCTAGTAACTTGTTGGATTGTCAGTCGTTCCCTATTGCAATATTATCAGCTTACCATTTTTAATGTAACATAGACAATTTATTCTTCAAAGGCAGCAGGCACTGAATTTGTATATGAAACATTGAAATGTAAAGATGTCCTTCATGGATGCATCTGCAGTCATAACAACTGGGTTGTCCTGTCGTCAGGCAGCCCTTCAGTCGGCCGGATTCCAAAGTCCGGGTCCGGCTTCGGCTGATGTCGCACTTCACCCGGCGTCATCTCTGTTGGTCTTCGGGTATAAAGGCATCAGCCGACGCCATTTTCCTCAGTCTTTCTTGCCGCGTGGCGAAGCAGAAGCTGTTCGCAAGTGCCGGTCGGTCGGATCCAGAGATTACTTCTACCGAATACTACTTCGAAGACTTCTAAAGCTAAGTACCCCGTTGGGGACTCTTTCTTGCCTCAGCCGATGTCAGAAAAAGTTAATAATTGTTTAACCTGTGGGAAACAAATACCTCATAAAGATTTCCACTCTTATTGTCTGCCTTGTTTAGGCCCAGCCCACGACGTAGCAGCCTGTTCAGCCTGTGCTTCCTTCAACCAACGAACGCTTAGGCGTCGGTCGGAGTTTGCTGAACAGTTTTTCGGTTCTGATTTTGCGTACATTATGCCGTCGGATCCTCCGACTACCCAATCTACCAAAAAACGCAAAGATAAAGACCGACACTCGCGGTCCACGGTTTCGGCCAAAACCATGGTTAAGCAAACCGCGAGTGTCTCGGTTTCGGCCGAAACCGAGAAAACTGATCAAAGTACAGCTGAATCTATCTCTACAACTGAGGCCCCTGCTACCACCCTTGAATCGGCCTCAGAAATTTTATCCACTACGGTGGTTGCCACTGACTTATCAGACACCATTCCCTTGGATGTCTCTACCCCAGCACGTGGTGCTGCTAGGCCTCCAGCAGCCATGTCCATTAAGGCCTTCGCCAGGGCTAAAGCAGCCAAGACTACTAAAACAGTGCCTGTTAAACCCCCTACTACCAGGCCCTCCTCTAGTTCTCAAATGCTTACTCTGGCAGAAGATTTAATTTCATTAATTAGAGGATCTCAATCTCACCCAGACAGGGCCTCTCAGCCCCCAGAGAAGAGACCTAGGGCAGAGCCCCCTGAGCCAGTGTCCTCTGATGATTCTGCTGATGAATCAGACATAACTGACCAGCCAGAGGCTCCTTTCTCCAATTTTGAAGACTCTGATGCTGAAGAATCCATTCCAGCTGCTTCCCCCCCAGAAGAATTCTCCTTTGGGGAAACCTTACATGCCATGCGAGAGCAGTTCCAATGGCAGCAACAGGATTTTTCAGACTCCAGAAAAAACTTAGGACCTTTCTGCACCTTCCACAGCACAGGCCCTTAGCTATACCTCCTGTTCTTTCTGTGGTGGATGATGCTTTCAATGATGTCTGCTCCGCACCAGATTCTTTACCTCCAGCCCCTGCCAAACCAGACAGATTTTACAGGGTGCCAGACACTCATCACCACCTTTACAAGGCCCCACTTGCAGACCCCGAAACTATATCCCAGGGTCCCAAGGCAGTAGCCGCGACCATAGCTAAAACCCTATTCCTTCTGAAAGGGAAGCAAGGTCATTAGACAGATGGGGCAAAAGGTCTACACTTCAGCTACTCTCTCAGCTAGAGCTTTAAACTGTCAGTTTCACATGATACAATACCAAGAGTTTATGCTTGATCAGTTAACCAAAAGCTAACCACTGATGAATCTCTTGATAAGAAATATGTATTAGAAATGGTAAATAACATACAACAGGTTAGTAACCATTCCTTAAAATGTGGCTATGATGCACTGGAGGCTTCATTTAGATCAGCCATGACTGGCACAGTGATAAGAAGGCATGCTTGGCTAAAGGAGCAAGCTTTACCGGATCATGTTAAAGCTAAGCTGCTAGATGCTCCTATGGATAAGACAAGTTTGTTTGGTACACCTGCCCAGCAGGTTATGAAGAAAATGGAAGAAAAGGCAAAATCTGTTCAAGCGGTTAAAGATTTCTTGCAGGTTCAACCCCCCAGGTTTAGCAGGAACTGGCCTGCCAAAAATTGGTCCTTTCCTGACTCCACAAGATCTCAAAGGGGCAGGAATAGACGTTCCAGAGGCAGAAACCAATCCAGAGGAGGTGCCTACAGACGGCGACAGTGGCAAGGTAACAACAGAGGCACAGACACCACCTCTGCCACTACATCAACACAGCCACAGTGACTTAACCCTAAATCCGCCTACCAGGGAACAAATAGCAGCTCCTCTAGGCGGAAAGTTAACCTTATTTTCAAAGAACTGGCACTATATAACAAAAGACAAGTGGATTTTACAAACCATAGATCAAGGTTACGGTTCCACTTCCACACTTTACCAGTCAAAGAGGAATGCCAAATCTACCTCCAAATCAAAACCAGAGGCTCTACAACAGATAATGCAGTTAGCAAAAATGAGAGCTGTGGAAAGAGTGCCAACAGCAGAGCAAGGAAAGGGGTTCTACTCCAGATTATTCCTAGTTCCAAGAAAGGAAAAAAGTTGGAGACCAATTCTGGACCTGTCCACCTTAAATACTTACATCATTGTCCCAAAATTCAAAATGCTGACCCTACAGCAACTTCTTCCCATGTTGGGCAAGGAGTGTTGGCTGGTAACTCTAGATCTCAAGGAGGCATACCTGCACGTCCCCATTCGACCAATCTGCAGAAGATACCTCAGATTTCTTGCAGGATCAGAGCACTATCAATTCTCAGCATTGCCCTTTGGCTTATCTACTGCGCCCAGAGTATTCACAAAATGCCTGGCATCAGTAATCGCCCATTGCAGACTACATGGAATTCAAATTTACCCATACCTGGACGACTGCCTGCTACAAGGGGACAACAAAAGCAAGCTGACAACAGATTTACAAAGGGTCATTTACTTGCTACAAGCACTGGGATACACAGTCAATTTACAAAAGTCAAGGCTGATACCATCCCAAACAAGGACATTCTTGGGCGCGGAATTGGACACAGTAAAACAAATGGCATTCCTAACTACAGAAAAACAAAAAGAACTCCCTCTTTACTTCTTGGCACTAACAAAACTGAACAAGTTAACAGCAAGGAAAGTACTGCAGGCCTTGGGCTTCATGGCATCATGCATAATCTTGGTCCCACTTGCCAGACTACATATGAGAAAACTACAGTGGTACCTAAAGAATTTATGGTCCCAACACAGACACAGCCTAGAAACAGAAATCCCACTAATTCCATGCTTAAAACAGGAGTTCCTATGGTGGGCTCAGGCATGCCAGTCAAACCCAGGGCTGCCCTTTCGCAGATGTCAAGCAAGCCAGACCATCACAACAGACGCTTCAGACCTAGGATGGGGGGCCCACATGCTGGACAAATGCGTGCAAGGATTGTGGACACAGGATCAACTTCACCTGCACATCAACCTAAAAGAAATGCTGGCAGTAAAACTGGCAATCCAAAAGTTCAGACCATTTTTCAAAGAGGGCCAGTTGATGATAAGGACAGACAACACCACAGTCATGTGGTACATCAACAAACAGGGAGGCACTCATTCATACCCCCTATGCAGAATGACTTTGGAGCTGTGGACCCTGGCACTCAGCTACAACATCCAGTTACAGGCAATATTTGTACCGGGAAAAGAGAATACTCTAGCAGACATATTAAGCAGAACCACATCGGATGCCCACGAATGGAAGCTGCACCGCACATCTTCAAGACCATCTCAAAGAAATGGGGAATGCCTCAGATAGACCTGTTCGCACCACCTCTCAATCACCAGCTCAAAAATACTGCACAAGGACATTCCACCCACTAGCATGGAAAGTGGATTCGCTCTCCTTCAGCTGGAAAGGCCTAACAGCATATGCATTCCCACCTCTTCCCTTGATACACAAGGTATTACTAAAAATCAAGGAAGAACGTCCAAGGATAATCCTGATAGCTCCAAACTGGCCAAGACAACACTGGTACCCACTGCTGAGGAGCATGTCTCGGAACAATATGTGGCCAATACCCTGATGCCTTTGATGTTAACTCAGAACAACTACAACATCATGCATCCAAACCTAAAACGTTGCAACTGACTGCATGGAACATCACATAGCAGCAGCTAATCCAGAACTTTCCCAAAGAGTTAAAGACATTATTCTTGAAGCACGCAGACCTTCAACAAGAAGAAACTATGCTGGAAAATGGAAGAGGTTTGTCAGTTGGAGTACTGAAAGAGGAAAAGATGTGTCAAACGTAGATATGCCTAACATTCTGGAGTATCTGGTCGAACTTCTTCATTCAGGCCTGTCCTACTCCTCCATCAAGATACATGCATCAGCTATTTCAGCAGAATACAGCTTTGATCCACCTGTTTTTTCGCACCCTTTGCTCAGGCAGTTCCTCAGAGGAATCAAGAATGTAAAACCTCCAAGGAAACCACCTTTACCAGCTTGGGACTTAAACTTTGTGCTAGAAAAGTTGACACTATCACCCTTTGAACCAGCAGCAACAGCAGACCTACAACACCTGTCATGGAAAACTGCTTTCCTACTGGCAATTACTTCAGCAAGGAGGGTTTCAGAACTACAGGCCTTAATGGCAGTGCAACCCTTCCTAATCTTCCACCAAGATAGAGTGTCCATGAGGACTAATCCTACATTTATGCCTAAGGTGGTATCCAGAGTGTCTTTAAACCAGGCAATCCACCTACCTACCTTCTTTCCCAACCCACAAAACAGAGGGGAAAGAATACTGCATACTTTGGATGTACATAGACAGCTACACTACTACTTGGACAGAACAAAAAGTAGCAGAAAGACTGACCAACTTTTTGTAGCCTATGCAACAGGAAGGGAAGGAAAAGCTATTTCCAAACAGACAATCTCCAAATGGATAGGAAATTGCATACGATTCTGTTACTCCTTCCATGGAAAACCAATTCCACAGAACATAAGACCTCATTCTACAAGGGCAACAGCCACTACCACAGCCTTCTTACGAGGAGTGGCAGCCAAAGACATTATTGAGGCGGCTACTTGGACCTCCGTGCATACATTTGCCAAGCATTATAATTTGCCTCTATATTCCAGATCCCGAGCAGGGTTTGCCACTGCTGTACTGCAAGGGATCCTAAACACACCATAATCTAGTTTTATCCTCCTCCTCTAGTTGGCTATGGTATTCTACCCAGTTGTTATGACTGCAGATGCATCCATGAAGGACATAGTACAGTTTTGTACCTACCATAAATGTAGATGTCCGAACTGGATAGCATCTGCAGTCAGGATTACCCTCCCTCCTTCCCCTCTGTGGTACTCCTAGGGTGTTTACCCTCCTAATAGCTAGCTGGTGGGGGGGAGTCTTTTATGGTGTATTTGTTGGTATATATGTACATACATGCTTATTTTTGTGTTTACCTCTATCTTTTTGGAAACATTGGCATCTATCCAAATTTTAGCCTTCAAGAGGGCTACTGGCATCTGGGGCAAGAAACACTGAGGAAAATGGCGTCGGCTGATGCCTTTATACCCGAAGACCAACAGAGATGATGTCGGGTGAAGTGCGACATCAGCCGAAGCCGGACCCGGACTTTGGAATCCGGCCGACTGAAGGGCTGCCTGACGACAGGACAACCCAGTTGTTATGACTGCAGATGCTATCCAGTTCGGACATCTACATTTATGGTAGGTACAAAACTGTACTTTTTCTTAGTTACAGAGCTCTTTAAGGTAGAAATATCTGGATGACTTTTACTTCTGAAAAGATTGTGCTTTTTAAGTAGTATTGCTGTATTATAATGATGGAAGTATGAGTGGCATTTTATGGTCAACATTTTTTGAAATGGGTAGCTTTATCATTATCTCATACATTTTGTTTCATTGCTTTCTAGAAAAATGTTCATTGCTTTCTAGAAAAATGTTCATGACTACAGAATTAAAATACCATTCTAACAAATTGTGATGTATTATATAAGGAATATAATTTATCATGAGGATGAATCAAATAATACATACATGTGTGCATGGCCCTATAAATGTGTGCAAGGAGCTTATGGTTTGAAAACAGCTCAAAGGTTAACTTAATCCTCCACTGTCAGATGCATTTTCTTTTAATGTGGGTTTTCATGCCATGTCAATGAGTGTGAGTTTCAAGGGCAGAGAAGTTTACTGCCCATGCTGAGTCTGTTTTCATTGTGAGACTATATTTAGCAAATGGCTATCAGTGCTTGTGCTATTTTATTTCAATATCTGTAATAGTTGTAGAAGTAAATAAGAAAATTGGTTCCCTGTGTCTTTATTCAAAATATCTATGATTCTTTCCATGCATTTACGTACAAGAACAGTCAAACTTATGGTCTATGGTTATCCATGTCAGTAGAAGGCCAAACCTTGTGCTAAGGATTAAGTACTGCAGTCCGCCATTCACTAATCATGAAGCAAATTAGTTGGCTAATGTTGAACATTGATTTTAGAGTGCCTGATACCTCATGTTTCATGCTATCCAAGAGGTATCCCAAGATATTCTCAGGGTCTATTGAGGTAGTATTCTTTGACTTGGAGAGTGCATTGAAGACTTGCTTGCTAGTGATAGCCAGAAGATTTATGGTCAAGGGTGTCTTCTTGAGATTCACAGAATGTAAGCAAGGTAGTAAGGATGTAAATTTCAACTGCTTTACTTTTTGCTTGATTGACTCCCATGGGTACACATCTTCATTAATTGTCAGTGCAGTATGACTTAGCCCAGCTAAAATGTATTTGCTGTTGGGAATGTAAGGTTTACCATTCCAAAAGGCTTAGTGTGACTGTAGTCCATAGGAGTGATCATGCATTGCCAGGTGACCCATGCTGGTGAAAGGGAGGTAGTTGTGGCTCATAGCTTGGGTGTTACGTAGGGAGAGCACAATATGTTGTACCTACAGACCACAACACTGCGGAGCATGTGATGCCTAGACCCTGACAGTCATTTAATCAGCAGCATTACTGGAGGTGTAATGAGCCACTACAAGGGTTATGGGCTGCAAGGGGAAGAAGAGTAATCTTGGGCGGGGGGGGGTCAAACTGATCTGTCGTAGTGTAAATGGAAAGGTATTTTGTTTTTTGACTTACGGAAGATATACTTTTGGAATGAAAATGTTCATGCATCGTGTAATTACTACCGTGGCATATACTTCTGTTCCGAGATCAGCAATATAAAGGGGCGCATGGTTTGGTCAGCAGTGTTAATGTGGATGTGGCTTGTTAAGGGGGAAGCAGCAGTCTGGCAGTTGAGTACAAATTTGAAAATCCTGGCTACACCCCTGCTGTAGAGCATATCTCCATCTCTGCAGGGTCTCATCAAACACCTGTTCCCTAATCTCACTACAGATCACAATGTCATCTACAAACATCATAGTCTACAGGGACTATTTATTTGCTTTATTTGGGAAAACTGCAAAGACTGTGCATAAAGTATGTATTTCTGTCCAGATAGTACTTACTGCAGTATTAAGTTTTCCTTGCATAAATATGTACAAAAGCAAACATCAACTAGTTTTATGTATTTATTTTCTGTTGTTGTCCAAGTTAGCATGAGAAACTTGTTAATCATTGGTGATGTTGAAACACATCAAACATTTTTTAATCCCATATCTGACAGTTTTTTTTTTCTTTTGTTCAGTAACATCATTGATAGAGCTGCAATATACGTACTACAAAGGTAGCACTAGCCCATCATCAGATGCTTTAAGTTGTCTATTACTAGCCCATCATCAGATGCTTTAAGTTGTCTATTATTGAATAAGTAGGGTATGTGATGGCACACAGTGAGGACATTAGAAAATTTTTCAAACAGATTAGTAAGAAAGCAAGGTACGAGCAACATGAAGTAACAGAACTAGCTGGGTCTGTTGATGAACGTACCGAGAAAGGTGCTGTCTCTGCTATGTTTGGGGAGCAGCGAGAGACCCCACAAAGTGTATGTGCAGAAACTGATATTGGTTGTTACATTCGATCAGACAGAATTGATGACTTCATGAAATTCAGGTTACTGACACAACCATACATCCCTCCAGAGAATTACAACTTCAAAGCTGATGCATCAGACAAAAAGCGAGCATTCCGATATAGTTGGCTGTCTCAGTATTCACCGTGGCTTGCGTATTCTCCTCTCTTGAAAGGCCCACTCTGCTTAACTTGTGTATTATTTCCTCAGTCAGTTCACCGTGGGTTGCAAGGCAGCTTCATCACTAGTGTGTGCACAAAATATAATGCCTTCAATGAGTCTGCAAGAAATCACATGCAGTCATCATGGCACAAAGGTTCTACTGAAGATGCTGCCAATTTTTCTTGTATGCAACAGAAGCCAGAAACAGCTGTTATTCCACAGCTAGATGCAGCAGTAGCAAAACAAATTGCAGAGAACCGAAAGAAATTGGAACCAATTTTATCTACCATTATTTACTGTGCAACCCATGACATTCCTCTTCATGGAAAAGAAGGCTCTGGTGGAAATTTCTGTGACTTATTAGATTTTCGTATTGAAGCTGGGGACACGATATTAAAGCAGCACAGTGAAACAGCTGCAGGAAATGCTCGGTGCACATCCCATAGGGTGCAAAATGAGTTGTTGGCAGAATGCGAACACGTACTTCGAAATGAGATTGTTTGTGCAATCTGTATCAAATGTCATTGTCATTGTCAGTGAATGCATAAAGTACAATCTAGACTTGGAAAAATTACTCGGACAAGGCTATGATGGCTGCTCCATAATGGCAAGCATCCAGAATGGTGTTCAGGCAAAGATTCGTGAAAAGTATCCAAAAGCAGCCTTTATCCACTGCACTCTTCATGCACGTTTCTTATTTCTCTCTTCATTATTGCAAATTACTCATCAAACAATAAGGTGATTTCAAGCAGCACAAGCAAAAGATACTGTCTGCAGTACCCATGGTTAATGAAAATTCTGAAAATTAAACATGGAATCACGCATGTACAGAGCAGCAGCAGCATAAAGACAGTAAATAAAAAAGAGTTACTGAAATCTTTATAAGGCTGTTAGCAGGGAGATTTTTAGTGAAAATTGACAAATCCTTGTTCTGATGCACTATCTTAGAGCGGATCCACACAATACAGGTAGAAGCAGATGAAACCATGATATCCACTTAAGCAGCAAAGGTTAAGTGGAGTGATAAGAGGAAGGAGTTTAGTATGGCCAAGAGTGGTGACTCCCTGGACTTCTGAAGTATTACACACTGCAATAAAAGGATTTGTAATTATTAAAAGTTTATGATGGTTCACCAAGAAGTTTACCTGGGCCCCTTTTGTTGTCACAAAGGTCAAAGGCATATACAAAAATATGTTCGAAAATTAAAAGTATAGCACAATAACAAGTTCACATAGGTGCTTGCTAGTCTGTTGAGCCGTAAGGATCATTCGAAATCTATCACAGCATTCCCCTTGTATAGCTCACATTTTATTAACCCTGAGGCAAGCTGAATATCAACATGATGTTCCTATGTAAGAGAGACAAGGTTACTAAAATCAGGAATGAAATTGGGGTTATCCATCCAGATTATGGTTAAGTACAGTAAGAGGTCTACTTTGCTTTAAGTGGAGAGGAAGATCATTCCAAAGAAGTGGGAGTCTAGTTGATAAACATCTGTCCTTCCCACATTTATGTTGCAGTACAGATTGACACCTGTTGAGCGACTGTTTATACCCTCATTGCAATTATGAATGTGCAGGAGTTTTGACAGGACTATGAGGTTATGCACGTGTAGCACAAATCTGTCCTCAGTAGCCTTTGAGACCAAGAAGAGTGGCAAGGCTTGGAGGTGGTCCACATAGTTTTTGGATTTATGCACTTGATGGATGTTGACATTTAAAATATGCCTTTAGGTGGTAAAATTATATCCAGAATGTGGAACAAATGCACAAAGCAAGGAGGATGGCCTCCCTGTTGTAGAAGTAGCAGACCACAAAAATCACAAAAACAGATAAAGACGATACAGTGAACTATTGAGGATAAGAAAGAAATGATGTATTGTTACTATTATGTAAACAGCCCAGAATTTCCAGACACAAGGTATATAAAAAGATTGAGAGACATTACAGGAATGAAACTGTCAGAAGCTTCAAATAAAAATGTGCCTTAATTAGAACAGATGCATGAAAAACTGTTTGTATAGACCAAGAAACTTTGATCAGTTTGAAAAAAGGAGCATCCGAGGAGGTATGAATATATAAATAACAAAACCTAGAACTTTTTGTAAAGTGTAAAAAAAAAAGAAATATAGACACGGGGAAAAAGATTTGATATGGTGCAATATTCATGCAAAGGGGAAAGCCAAATTAATCAGTATAAAGAAGGCAGCCCCAAAGATACTCAAGGAGAAATACAGGCAAAGGCATCCAGATATGCAACATTTCACAAGTCACAGAGGGAATGTAGAAAATAAGATTAATAAAGTAGAATTAAAAAAGCAAAACAGAAGTATAAGTTATGGAGTGCCTGGAAAGTGAAGGATTTGGTGTAGGTACCGTGTAATACACAACACAGGTTACCTCACAGCATGATGTAATGAGTTCCCAAAGTAAGGAGAAACAGGAAGATCAGGAGACATCTGAACAACAAATGTGGACATGGGAAAGAAAAGAGATTTAATATAGTGTGATTTCTATGCAAAGGAGAAAGCAAAACTAATCAATACAAAAAGAACAGCAGCAATGATATTTGAAGACACATACAGACAAAGGAATCTGGAGATCGAAAACTTGACAACAGAGAAAATACAAAGACAAATAGAAAAAGTAGAAAAGGAGACAGTAGCGGAAAAGTTATACTAGTAGAAACTGAGGTTATGGAGTACTCAATGCCATATGAATATATTAGTAATTTTCACAGGAAACCCGTCTAAGTGTTCACTTGAAGCTGGGCAGCAACAGAAGGAACAGGAAACTGTAACTGTGCAAAGTGTGCAGTCAATGTTGAGGAGTGATACTGATAGGCCAATGAGTTCCCTTATGTCAGAGCAATGGATGACATGGGATGAAACAGTGTGCCACAGGAAGATGCTACAGAACTTTGTATAGAATGCTCACTGCAAATGGAAAACAAAAATGTGTCCTCAGTTTAGAAGAAAATGAGCTAAGAGTTGAAGAAAATGAGCTAAGAGTTGCTTGATTTGGCAGAGAGAGACATTATTAAGATAAATTATGAAAACAGACTTCAGAAGGTCAGTAAAACCCAGAAAGTTTGTTTGATAAAACAAGTGAAACAAGTAATTAGGACTGTCCATAGAGATTCATGCGATATAACAGGCGTAAACAGGCTATATTACTATGAAGATAATTTGATAACTGATAACGCTTTTGAGCCATAAGAACACAGGGTAGCGAGAGAAAAGAAACCAATGGAGCGGGAAGCAATTGGTCACACATGCCAATGCCATATGAATATATTAGTAATTTTCACAGGAAACCGTCTAAGTGTTCACTTGAAGCTGGGCAGCAACAGAAGGAACAGGAAACTGTAACTGTGCAAAGTGTGCAGTCAATGTTGAGGAGTGATACTGATAGGCCAATGAGTTCCCTTATGTCAGAGCAATGGATGACATGGGATGAAACAGTGTGCCACAGGAAGATGCTACAGAACTTTGTATAGAATGCTCACTGCAAATGGAAAACAAAAATGTGTCCTCAGTTTAGAAGAAAATGAGCTAAGAGTTGAAGAAAATGAGCTAAGAGTTGCTTGATTTGGCAGAGAGAGACATTATTAAGATAAATTATGAAAACAGACTTCAGAAGGTCAATAAAACCCAGAAAGTTTGTTTGATAAAACAAGTGAAACAAGTAATTAGGACTGTCCATAGAGATTCATGCGATATAACAGACGTAAACAGGCTATATTACTATGAAGATAATTTGATAACTGATAACACTTTTGAGCCATAAGAACACAGGGTAGCGAGAGAAAAAGAAACCAATGGAACGGGAAGCAATTGGTCACACATGCCAATGCCATATGAATATATTAGTAATTTTCACAGGAAACCCGTCTAAGTGTTCACTTGAAGCTGGGCAGCAACAGAAGGAACAGGAAACTGTAACTGTGCAAAGTGTGCAGTCAATGTTGAGGAGTGATACTGATAGGCCAATGAGTTCCCTTATGTCAGAGCAATGGATGACATGGGATGAAACAGTGTGCCACAGGAAGATGCTACAGAACTTTGTATAGAATGCTCACTGCAAATGGAAAACAAAAAATGTGTCCTCAGTTTAGAAGAAAATGAGCTAAGAGTTGAAGAAAATGAGCTAAGAGTTGCTTGATTTGGCAGAGAGAGACATTATTAAGATAAATTATGAAAACAGACTTCAGAAGGTCAGTAAAACCCAGAAAGTTTGTTTGATAAAACAAGTGAAACAAGTAATTAGGACTGTCCATAGAGATTCATGCGATATAACAGGCGTAAACAGGCTATATTACTATGAAGATAATTTGATAACTGATAACGCTTTTGAGCCATAAGAACACAGGGTAGCGAGAGAAAAAGAAACCAATGGAACGGGAAGCAATTGGTCACACATGCCAATGCCATATGAATATATTAGTAATTTTCACAGGAAACCCGTCTAAGTGTTCACTTGAAGCTGGGCAGCAACAGAAGGAACAGGAAACTGTAACTGTGCAAAGTGTTCAGTCAATGTTGAGGAGTGATACTGATAGGCCAATGAGTTCCCTTATGTCAGAGCAATGGATGACATGGGATGAAACAGTGTGCCACAGGAAGATACTACAGAACTTTGTATAGAATGCTCACTGCAAATGGAAAGCAAAAAATGTGTCCTCAGTTTAGAAGAAAATGAGCTAAGAGTTGAAGAAAATGAGCTAAGAGTTGCTTGATTTGGCAGAGAGAGACATTATTAAGATAAATTATGAAAACAGACTTCAGAAGGTCAGTAAAACCCAGAAAGTTTGTTTGATAAAACAAGTGAAACAAGTAATTAGGACTGTCCATAGAGATTCATGCGATATAACAGACGTAAACAGGCTATATTACTATGAAGATAATTTGATAACTGATAACGCTTTTGAGCCATAAGAACACAGGGTAGCGAGAGAAAAAGAAACCAATGGAACGGGAAGCAATTGGTCACACATGCCAATGCCATATGAATATATTACTAATTTTCACCGGAAACCCGTCTAAGTGTTCACTTGAAGCTGGGCAGCAACAGAAGGAACAGGAAACTGTAACTGTGCAAAGTGTGCAGTCAATGTTGAGGAGTGATACTGATAGGCCAATGAGTTCCCTTATGTCAGAGCAATGGATGACATGGGATGAAACAGTGTGCCACAGGAAGATGCTACAGAACTTTGTATAGAATGCTCACTGCAAATGGAAAACAAAAAATGTGTCCTCAGTTTAGAAGAAAATGAGCTAAGAGTTGAAGAAAATGAGCTAAGAGTTGCTTGATTTGGCAGAGAGAGACATTATTAAGATAAATTATGAAAACAGACTTCAGAAGGTCAGTAAAACCCAGAAAGTTTGTTTGATAAAACAAGTGAAACAAGTAATTAGGACTGTCCATAGAGATTCATGCGATATAACAGGCGTAAACAGGCTATATTACTATGAAGATAATTTGATAACTGATAACGCTTTTGAGCCATAAGAACACAGGGTAGCGAGAGAAAAAGAAACCAATGGAACGGGAAGCAATTGGTCACACATGCCAATGCCATATGAATATATTAGTAATTTTCACAGGAAACCCGTCTAAGTGTTCACTTGAAGCTGGGCAGCAACAGAAGGAACAGGAAACTGTAACTGTGCAAAGTGTGCAGTCAATGTTGAGGAGTGATACTGATAGGCCAATGAGTTCCCTTATGTCAGAGCAATGGATGACATGGGATGAAACAGTGTGCCACAGGAAGATGCTACAGAACTTTGTATAGAATGCTCACTGCAAATGGAAAACAAAAAGTGTCCTCAGTTTAGAAGAAAATGAGCTAAGAGTTGAAGAAAATGAGCTAAGAGTTGCTTGATTTGGCAGAGAGAGACATTATTAAGATAAATTATGAAAACAGACTTCAGAAGGTCAGTAAAACCCAGAAAGTTTGTTTGATAAAACAAGTGAAACAAGTAATTAGGACTGTCCATAGAGATTCATGCGATATAACAGACGTAAACAGGCTATATTACTATGAAGATAATTTGATAACTGATAACGCTTTTGAGCCATAAGAACACAGGGTAGCGAGAAAAAGAAACCAATGGAGCGGAAGCAATTGGTCACACATGCCAATGCCATATGAATATATTAGTAATTTTCACAGGAAACCCGTCTAAGTGTTCACTTGAAGCTGGGCAGCAACAGAAGGAACAGGAAACTGTAACTGTGCAAAGTGTGCAGTCAATGTTGAGGAGTGATACTGATAGGCCAATGAGTTCCCTTATGTCAGAGCAATGGATGACATGGGATGAAACAGTGTGCCACAGGAAGATGCTACAGAACTTTGTATAGAATGCTCACTGCAAATGGAAAACAAAAAAATGTGTCCTCAGTTTAGAAGAAAATGAGCTAAGAGTTGAAGAAAATGAGCTAAGAGTTGCTTGATTTGGCAGAGAGAGACATTATTAAGATAAATTATGAAAACAGACTTCAGAAGGTCAGTAAAACCCAGAAAGTTTGTTTGATAAAACAAGTGAAACAAGTAATTAGGACTGTCCATAGAGATTCATGCGATATAACAGACGTAAACAGGCTATATTACTATGAAGATAATTTGATAACTGATAACGCTTTTGAGCCATAAGAACACAGGGTAGCGAGAGAAAAGAAGGTGAGAAAGTTAATGCCATCATGGAAACAAATATCTATAAAGCAATTGAGACAGGTGTTGTCACTGTGTCACAGAAGAGGAACAGATTTACAAAAATACTTACAAAGATAGATGTGATAAAGGTAGTCAGTATTAGAACAGCTTAGGATGTATCATGCACTATCGCAAATAAAGTACAAATCTCAGCACAGGAAGAATAAATTAGTAGATACACAAATAAATATAAGGGAAAAGTACAAAATAAGCAATTTATTGATGACCCAACAATTTTTTCGAGAATTTTGAAATGAGCTAAAAGGAACTGACAAAAAGATACATTTTGGAGAAGTACTTACGAAGATCATGCGCAACATAACAAAGATGCTAAATGGATAGAAGTAAAATAATAACAAGTTTAAAGGGACAATTTATAAAATGGGATGACTTAACAGCCAGAGATTAACACAAAGTCAAATCCTATAATTGGAAAACCCCAGGCTCAGATGTAGTACATAACATCTTCCTAAAAGTATTAACATCGTTGCACGAAGATTTATCCACAAGTAATAACTATGTATATACGCACCCCAAACAGGCACCAACCGAACTAAGAGGAGGAAAAACAATGCTCCAACTTAACAGTGAACTTGCATGCTACCCTAAACCAGTAACTTGCCTCGTTTCTGACGATGTATAAACTCTGCACTGGAACTGATGCTGACAGAGTTTATAGTCATTTAGAAGAAAACTCAATCATGGCAGTAGAACAAATGGGCAATACAGAAGGTCATATGGAACAAAGGATCATTTGTTAAAGTCATACCAGAGAACTGTAAAAGAGGCAAGAATCTAAGTAGGGCATGGACTGACTTCAAAAAAAGAATCTGATAGTATCCCACACATTCAAGGACAAGAGTGGTTAAAAATGTAACATACACTTTACATACACTTTACAGTGATCGACTACATTACAGTGATGTTGATGAGGAAACAGTGGCAGATCTCTTTGCAATTAAGCTATGATAAAGGACAAATTATTATTCCAGGGATAAAAATTAAATGGGGGGAATTCTGGGGTGACTGTCAGTGACACCACTGCTATTCTTTCTTGCCCTATAATTTGGATCGTAGAAAGCAACAGCGTGTAAAGACCAAGTTGTCAAAACATTTCCAGATGATAACAGAATGACATGACCATTTGGTCTTGATACATGTGCAAAAGCAACCTTCAATGCAGGACAATTGCAGCATCAAGAAAACAATTTGGGACAAGAATGTGATATGAAAAAACTTGAGCAAGAGGGAGTATATAACTATTTGACAATAGATTAAGGATCAAAGCAACAGCGTGTAAAGACCTCTCATCTTCTCTTTGTCAATGATTTAAAACTGTACAGCTCAGAGGAGGAACTGAAAGCACAACTGCACGTCAGACGATATAAGAGAGTGTCATTTAGTCTTGATAAATGTGCAGCACCAAGAAAACATCAGTTTGGTACAAGAATGTGATATAAAACAACTTCATCAAGAGTACAAATATTTGGGAATGGGAACTGATAAAACAATCAACAATAAAACATGAGCAAATTAAAATCAAAATTACTAAGGAATACTTTAGATGACTTAAATGAATCCTGAAAACAGCATTTACATCTAGGGGAACACAATCCAAGCTATAAACCAATTTGTTCTTCCTGTCCTAAATTAATTTTGTGTGTTTGACTGACCTCAGTGTTGCATAGATTATATAGGAAAACAAGGATGCTTCTTACTCACCAAATGATTTATAAAAAAATCAGTGCATTAGCATACCAAGATTATATGTTTTCCACATTCTGAAGAAGGGATATTCCTCCTTTGAAATTGATTACATGTACAGATCTGCAGTCATGGGACTCCACACATCTGCTGACCTCACAAATGTAGTGAACGTTTTGAAAAATGAGAATAAATCTAAGATACATGACTTCTCTGCTTTTCATTGCTTAGGCTTGCAGAAGCATATCGGCATCAAGCAGAAATGGAAATCAAACTAGAAGTAGATAAAAATCGGGCAGCAACTGAATGTACCAAGAAACAAAAGAATACAAGGTCGGTGATGGACCAATTGAGAAGATGAAAAATGTGGAAAATGCATAAATATAGTTGCAAGTATAGAACACTTCTAGAAAAACCTCATGCTAATCAGGAACAAAAGCAGGAATGGTCAAGGCAAGGTGAATTCGAACTAAGAGAGGAAAGGTCAATATTGGCGGCACAAGATAGTGGACTATCATGTACACATTGGTTTACAATGTCCATTGCACATGTGGGAGAAACAGACAAATATAGGTTTTGTAAAACAGAACTGGAAACGGTTGAAGTTGAACACCTTGTTAATGGCTGCAACATACGGTAGAAGGACACTGTATACTGACAAGCATAATAATGTGGCAAGACTGTTGTACTGAGCATTGTGCAAACATTATGGTACTGAAGTGGCTTAAAAACACTGGAAACATAAGCTGCAATTTAAGCATCATAGAAAATGCTAACGCTTACATCACATGGGATCATCCTCAACAGCTCAAAAGACAGATGCTAGAAAACCAGATATTAGTGGTCCAAGAGAAGAAGACAAAAGTAGCATTGATCATTGAACTCTACACACCCACTGACTGCAGTGTGTTATGTACAGAGAGACACAAAGTCAAACTCCTACTATATCAGGATTTGCAGGCAGAAATGAGAGCAGTGTGGAAGAAAGATACCCAGGCAGTTCCAGTAGTAGTAGGAGCAATGGGTCTTATTAAAAAAGAATATACATTCGTATTTAGACATGTTACCAATTAATGTAACTCCATACCAATTGCAGGAGGACTGAGGAGTCATTACTGGGCAGTGCACATTCATTGCAGGTACTCTGAAGAGCACTTTGGCAGACATCAAAGACTGATGACACCGTACTGATTTTGTGAACTTTTAATCATACTTTGATTTAGGAATGCAGTACATTCCTGTCACGATGATAGAAACCGCAAAGATTTGCTCTATCCACTTTCTAAGGAGGTACTACAAGGTAGGTAGGGAGATTTATGTGTGTCATACCTGTCAAATGTACAGATTTTCAGTGTCCAGATTTCTGCTTTATATTTCTAGTCTGTGTGTATGTGTCTGAAATGACCTACTTAGAGTTAGCAGGTGGAATTTATTTTCAAGGAATTGAGAGCTTCAAGGGAAGATAAGTTTACTGCTGCTCATCATGCTAGGTTTGTACAAATGTGCAACTCTTTTGTTTAGCAAATGGTATCATTGTAGTATAGAATTTTAAAGCAGTGTTAGTAGCACAGCAGGTAGCATACTTGCATCTTGCTACAGAGGGCTGTAGCTTCTACTCCCACAGCATGTAAATGTGTATTTTAAGGGGATGGGGTGCTGCAGTCCTGTCCTGAGTATGTCCCTTTGGTGCCTAGTAACTATGAACCTAGTTTTCAGCTTGTTACATATTCCCTGTTGCAATATACCAGCATACCATTTCTTTTAATGTAACATAGGCAATTTATTCTTCTAGGGCAATGGGCACTACATTTGTAGATGAAACACTGAAATGTATGTTTTATAGCAACAATCTCTTCATTAGTTTCAGATCTTTGTAATGTGGAATTCAGATGACTTCTGCAGACTGCAGAGATTGTGCATATGGAGTAATATTGGTGGATTATAATGATAGAAGTTTGAGTGGCCTTTTATGTTTGAAATGTTCTGAACTAGGCAGTTTGTCATTACTGGTTCATATGTTTTGAATTGTTTCACTGCTTACTGGAAAATTTTCAAAACTGTAAATTTAAAATACACTCTAGCAGGTGGTGCAGGTGCTGTACAAGGGATATAATTCAATTATAGTTTCATAGGTAGGTACTAGGCTATTGGGCCTATACAAGCCTAACCAAAGGTACCCTGGCTTTCGCCACCCAAGAAAATTATTTTCCAGTGCCACTGTCAAGCATAGCCACAGAAGTGATCCCCGGGGTGAATTTCCTATCTCCCATCAGGAACATGAATCACCATACTTTTGCATGGGCCTAAAATGTGTGCATTTGATATGCTTTGAAAACGCCCAAAGGTAAACTTAACCTGCCACTGCCCAGATGCATTCTCTTTGAATGTGGGTTTCAATGCTGTTTCCATCAATGTGAGTATCAAAAGCAGAGAAGTTTTAATGCTAAGACTGTTTTCATTGCAAGACTGTTGCTTTGTTTAGTAAATGTGAAATGCGTGCTGCAGTGTTTCTGCTATAAAATTTGAAATAAAAGTTGTGAATTAAATCCAAATATCTGTAATCATTGTAGAAGTAAAGCATAAGACAGTATGCATACTGATAGATTTGAACAGTGTCTGTGGCAAATGGTGAGAAATAACCAAGTAATGGGACACTGCTGGAATGGCTATGTGTGTGTGTGTATGTGAGGGACTGTGTGGGGGCGGGGCTGTGTGGGGTAGGGGGAGGGGCAGTGGGGGTAGGGGGTGGGGCTACGTGAGTGGGGCTGCATGGGCGGGGCTCTGGGTTTTGCACCCCCCTGGAAAAAATCCTGCGGGCTCCCTTGGCAGTGACCACAAGCTATTGCACAGTTACAATCTTTTCAATCAAAACGTTCACAAAGCAGTTCAACAATACCATTCTATTTTGTAGCACTAAGTCTAAAGCAATACGTTTATAATATCTAAAACAAATTATCAGTAATGCGCTATTTAGGGAGAATGCCTGTGTCTGTATGCAACATTTACTCTAAAGATAATTTAAGCATAAGTGCAGTAGCAGAACCTGTTACAGAACATTACACAGCTGATGAAAATAATATGAGAGTAAGAAGAAGAGAAACAGAATAGTCAGGGAGGTTATTAGTACAACCGAAAACGCAAGCTAGTCTCGATCGGAGCAGGGAAATAAAAGAAGGTAGGAGGATAAATAAGACTGAAGCAGCATTAATTTAGCTAGGCTTAGGTTTGAAAATGTGAGAAAGGGCTGTGTGGATGTGGATGTGTATACAATAAAGCATAATGTGTACATTTAAAGAACAGCTTGCCGTGTAGAAGCTTCACAGAAAACAGAAAGTAGATTGTGAAGACATAGGTCAGTAATGCTTATGTGTTCCAATTTAGATTAACCTTTGTAAGCATTTACACTGTTACTATGTTGTTGATGTTCTAAGAAATCAGAAAGACGTTATTTGAAGAACTGAGCAAATTGTTCAATTCAAGAATTCATAGGTGAGGAGTTTCATAATTAAAAAAATAAAAAACAGAAAAATTAGTAGTGTTAAAACTTCGTTGATGAGCTTAGTCACAATAATTTACAAATATCATGAAACCCAGTAGTGTTCCAAAGCAACAAGCCTTTAGTCATCACAGATAAGAGATTCTTAGTAACAAAAATATCAGAAATACTTTACAATGTTAAACATATCAGCTTTTATACACTTAGAAGTAGGTGTGGAAAATATATGTACTGTTTAATTTTAAACCAGCCTATTCCAGGCAAACAATATAAACATTTTAATGTTTAATGGGCATTAAAAGTACATTTTAGAACAGCAAGTACCCACCCCACACACTACTACTGATTATCAAACTAAATCCTAGTTAAGGAAAGCACTACCTCTCTATTTGCAGCCCACATTCCAAAATCAGGTATTAGGAAAAGCATACATATATATAGCAAACATACATATAGAAAGACTGACTTTTAACTAAAATGGCTTTCGGCTAACTATCGCAATAAAGCCTTCATCAGTTCTGTGACAAGAACTAAAATCATATCCATAGGTAGGTAAGTAAAAAGAGCTAACGAGATAGATACAAGAAATAAAACACACATAACTATCTAACCATAAACATTAACTAATTAGAATCCTATAAATATATATCTATGTAATAATATCCAATAAGCATCCATCCATATGTGTTAGTGTGCATAAAAAGTATTTACAGACAGTAAAAAATGTCAGTGCTTTGCAGTTGAGCGAAAAATAAAAAACATCTGTCATGACAATTTTCATGCTTACAGCCCCCAAAAATGTTTATACAATGAAATCCAGTAGAAAAAACAGAAAAATACAGAAAAGAGTGGATGAAGTAAACTAGTAATGTATAAAAGTATGCAGGTGTGTACATGAGCATGCACCAGTGTGCTAAATGGAGAAATTATACCAAAACTTTATGGTAACAGCGGCATGAAAAAATGTGTATATTGAATCTACTCTTAAATCTCTGGTGTGTTGCAAGAGTGTACTAAATCTAATCAAATCAGAACTGATGTTAAAGTAACTAAACATAGATATATATATATATATATATATATATATATATATATATATATATATATATATCTTTATATACATTCTACACATCATTTTTTATTTTTTATTTTTTAGTATGTTTGGTACCTTTAGTACATAAAAATATTTTCTCACAAATTCCCTAAAAAAACTTTACAGATTGTGTGGCAGTTTATGTAAATTCAACACACTCTTAATAGAGCAATAGTAGTTAAGTCTTGGTTATTGTGACTGAGCTCATCAATGAAGTGTTAAGACGACTGTTTTTTCTGTTTTTTATTTTTTCCTCAACACTCATGTTGGAGAGGTTGGCACTAGACAGATTCCTGTGCTTGTTCATTTTTTTCTGAGTTTCATAATTAAGAAACATAGCATGCGAACAGGACATCTCTGTGTGAAGTATTCATTCTTGGCTCAGTTATATTAAGCCAGTTAATTAGTTCATAAAACTATCCTAGATGATCACATTTGACACTGAAGGTCAGACCAAGAAAACAGAGCAATTAGTTAGCTAAAGTGAACCAGTACCGATGTATCAAAGTTCTGTTAATGTTAGCAGGAAAGTGATAAATGAGTTACCAAACATTTTTTTTTATATCCTACAGTACACAGTTCATAACTCTGATCAGTTTATGGCTTTGCACCAATCCTTGGATATTAGACTTTTGTGATCTAACCACTTTAAAAGCTGATACTTCACAAAGAAATGACAACCAACATCAGCAATTCCTCAGCCATAGTCTGTCATTTTGATTTATACTACTGAATCTTTTCTCTTCATGTGATTGTTATCATTCAGAATACATTTGCAATTTGGAAAAGAAAAGACAGATACATGTTGCTTTATTATCTGGGCAATGGCATACCTTTCTTTCAGCCTGTTTTGTTGTCTTGCCTACCTGGTAACAATAATATTTGATCTGGACCCGAAACTACTTAAGTTCAATTAATCTCAACTTCATTTTTTACAGATCAAACAAACTTGCAGCACAGCTGACACAAAAGGTACAAAATTATTGGCTGAAATGGAAGAATGGTCTAAATATTGCAGCTGATGTTCAGCATCAAAACACACAATAGTACATTTGAAAGCAAAATCCCAGAAAAGCAGTAGTAATAAGACATCAGGGACTTGGCATGGCTTATCATACCATACTACCTAAACACAAGCATGTGGTGCGAGAAAGCAGTAGGAAAGGCTGGGGGGGGGGGGGGATGAAATGCTTATGAAGAGGTGCCACCAATGGCAAACAAGACATTATTAACCATGCTTACAGAAAGATGGTAATACCTCATCAAAAGGAACTCTAATGACCCAATCACACTCAGGACATACAGAGAACAGAGAAAATTCCTCCCACCTCTGAAAAACATGTTGACAGTTTTCATCTCAGACTCACCAATGAATGGAGCTGTGGGCAGCAACACAGACTCTGCATGGCCCCCTACAGGGGGAAAAGTTGTACAGACCAGCTGCTTTGGATGTCTACTGTGATGCGCGGTATCTTAAAGATAGTACTCAGATCATAGACTGCATGCTGTGGCAGGACTAGCCACTCAATAGTGTAAAATATGGCTCTAGATGATTCAGTCATGTTGACTAATGTTGCCAAATGGGCATAGGTATTTGTCGGTGATAAGTGGGTTGAGGACCCAACCTATGCCAAGGACCTATGCTTAAAGGTGGGAGGGGTGTATGTGCCCCCTAGTGACACAATGTGTGCCCAAAATAAAGCCCAGCAGCCCTGGGTCAATAAGCTACTGGCTGGCCATTGTCCAGTTGCCTAACCTGAGTTACCTGAGATAGCTGTATTGAGCAAAACCTGGACGTGAAATGAGCTAAGAATTGTTACACTCGATATAGGTTCACTTACAAGATGCAGCTTTGAAGTGGATGACACAAAGGTACGGGGGAGGCTGGACATCCTATGTATCCAAGAGACAAGATGGAAGGGCAGTGCAGCAAAGACAATTGGCTTGGGATCCAATGTCTACTACTCAGGAAGAGAACAGGCTAGAAAGAGAAAGACGGAGAGAGAGAGACAGCGGCTTCAGAAGGCAGTGAGGGATATCATCAGAATTAGTGATAGACTCATAGCAGTGAAAGTCCAGTGTAATGATATGGCAGTATTCATAATCTCAACCTATGCCCCACGATAAGGAAAAGAATGCAATCACACAGCAGTTGCAGGACCTACTAGATAAAGCAGGGCAACATGAACTGGTGTTGATAATAGGTGACGAGTGTACATATTTGGACAGATAGAACAGGATATGAGAACTGGCTGCGTCCACATGGGTGGGGCAACAGGAATAAAGAAGAGGCCATTCTAAACTTCTGTCTGGCAAATGGCTTGATAGTAGCCAATACATGGTTAAGAGAGACAGTCACAAGATCACATACAAAAGGGGCCAACATGCAACTCAGGTAGACTTCTTCCTAGTAAGGAAAGGGCATGTGGTAGAATCAGTGATTGCAATGTCATTCGCAGTGAAACAGTCGGCCCACAGAATAAACCACTGGTTGCCACAATCAGCTGTAAGAAATGGTCAGGGAAGAGTCTAAAGTCAAAAGAGACCAGGTTGAAGAACTGGAAGGTAACTAGAGATAAAGTACAACAGTTCAAGGAATTACTCAGGGCTCTAGCACCCCAAGAAGAGGAGGAAATAGGTGAAGTTGAAGAAGAATGGAATGGAAGGGGTTCCTATTAGAAGACTGAAGATGCATTCTTTCAAATGCGTCTTGGTCAAACTTAAAAGACTGAAAAGGCAAAATATCGAAGTGGCTTTTAAGCAAATTCTTTCTCTGGGAAAGAATTTGCTTGGCCACTTCGTTACTTTGCCATTTTCGGCACTGTAGTGCGGTCTTGGAGTTGGTATATTCAAGTAGGGGGACTGTGGGGGGTGAAGCCCCCCCACATTGGGGGGTGTGAGGATCAAAGCCACCCACTTAATGTAATGTTTAAAGTGTATTCTTTTTTTTTTTTTTTTTTTTTTTTTTTTTTTGGTTGGAACAGCAATTTTTTTCCCTTGGAAAAACATTGCTGTTCTGACAGTTCGACATTGTAACCTTTCACTTACATAGGGTCGATTAATCACTGTTTGCTTTTTTAAGCGTTCGGTGTTCTAATATAGACAAGAATGGAAGTGCATCAAAACAACATGTGTGAGGACTACAGAACAGATATGTGGCTGAGCCAGGTATGGAAATAAGGTACATAAGGAAAGCTGGTGGTAGAATGTCAAAGTCCAGTAAGTCACCAAAAGAAAGAAGGAGTGCAGGAAAAAGTGGGAGATAAAAAAGATGGACGAGGCTAGGAAGGAATACTGGCTACGTAACAAAGAATCTAAGAAATTATTTGCAATAGAAAAGATCAAGGCACTGGAGGAACTCTACCAGCTTCTGGAAACTGACCCAGTAGTTGGCACAAAGAAACTATATCAGGTTGCAAGACAATGACAAAGAAAACTGAAGAAGATAGTTAGACATTCTTCATAAGGGATGCAAGCAACAACCTGCTCAGCAATAAGGGATGCCAGCAACAACCTGCACACCAGTCCACAGGACATCAAAGGCAGATGGAAGAAGTACTTCTAGCAGCTTATGAATGAAGAAAACCCCACAGAAGCTGTACTGCCCCAGACACAACCAAAGATGAGTGAAGAAGAAGAGCCTACATTAAAAGAAGTAGGGACAGCACTATGGAAAATAATGTCAGGGAAAGCAGCAGGCTCAAATGAGGTCACAACAGATATGATAAACATGCTGGGTAAGATAGGGGAGAAATGGCTCCTGAGGGTACTCATAGCAGTGTGGAGAGAAAGGCATATTCCAGATGACTGGAGAATGAGCATACTTGTGTCAGTGTACAAGAACAAAGGGGACATCCACATTTGTGGGTAATACAGAGGTATCAAACTCCTGTCACACTGCATGAAAGTTCTGGAGAGGATGACTGATAAACGAATACGTAGAATAGAAGAAAGTGAGATGGGAGATGAGCAGTTTGGATTCAGGTCAGGATGCAGCACAAGTGACCCAATGTTTGAGGTGAGACAGATAGTTGAGAAGAAGCTAGGGATGAGGAAAGAATCCAACTGGGCATTCCTAGACATGGAGAAAGCATATGGCAAGGTCCCAAGAAAGCTGATTTGGACAGTACTGAAGTGGTTCAAAGTCCCAGAAACATTGATAGAATTAGTGCAGGCTATGTACAAAGACCCATTGCACTCAAGTACAAACTGAGGGGTTCCGAGTGGTAGTGGTTGTGCACCAGGGTTCAGTTCTGAGCCCACTGCTGTTCATACTGGTGATGGACTACATTAGCAAACTAGCAAGATGGGATAGATCAACAAAGTTGTTGTATGCAGATGATGCAGCATTATAGGCAGAATCTGAGGAAGAACTTTAGCAAAGGATAGGGGAATGGAATGCAAAACTGAAACTAAGTACAGATAAGACAGTGGTAATGGCAGCAAATTGTGGAAATCCGAAGTAGCTGAGAATTGAGATAGAAGGGAAGATAGTGTAAGAGGTTAATAGCTTCAAGTATCTTGGAGAGCTGGTTGAGGGAAGGGAAGTCTGAATGAAGAGGTCAAAGCTAGAATCAGAGAGGCTGCAGCCAACTGGCATAGAGTGTCAAGTTTAGTATATGACAGAAGAATGCCCAAGAAGCTGAAAAGTAAGGTGTACAAAACAATGGTGCAAGCAGTACTACTGTATGGTACAGAAATGTGGGTAGTAAAGGCAGAGCAGATGAGAAAGCAATAGGTGATGGAAATGAAGTGCCTGAGAAGGGAGGTAGGATGCACACTGTGGGACAGATGAAGAAATTAGGACATAAGGGCTGAAGCCAAAGTAGCTCCAACTGCAGAAAAAATGAAAGAGAACAGATTACAGTGGTTCAGACATATGTGCAGAAAAGCAGAAGACAATCTAATGAAGAAGATTTGTGACAGACAGGAAGAAGGTAGGAGGAAATGAGGGTGTCCAGCAAAAGAGGTGAATGGATTGTGTAACAATAGATCTGCGACAGTCAGGTAATGGTGTCGAAGAAGGCAGGAGTATGGCACTGAATGGAGAGAGATGAAGATAGTTAATGCAACACCCCAACCCCATGTAGAAAATGGGAGAAGGGGGGTTGATGATGATGAAGATTATAAATACAAGTAATGGATGGCCTTAACCAAAAGTAATGCAAAATACGACTTGAAGAATGTCTCATGTATCATTTTGAGGAAAGAATGCTTTCGAGGGGAGTCATAACAGATACTTTCAAGCATCTCATGGGAATTAATAGTCCGTGTCTGTAATCTTTCAAAAGAGGCATTCATATGCTGAGAACTAGAAGACACAATCTGAAAAAGCAATTAATCTGGATGACTTATTGGACATGTAAAGAAACATTAATTCATACAAGAGGTGGTGGTTTAATAAAATAGCCTCCCAAAGAAGTTGTACAGTTGGAAATATTAATGGTAATGGAATTCAAAAACTTATGGAACAGACATAAGACAATTCTTTCAAAAGAAAAGAAGAGAAACAATGTATTATTTTCAATTAGATTTTGAAATTATTACAGCAGATAGGGAAAAGGGCAGAAAAGATAGGCCAACAACCTCTGTCTCTGACATCAAAATCTATGCTTGTATAGATTGCTCTTTTTTCCTACTAAAAATGAATATTTTCTTATTTATGTAGTTTAGTGAACAGCTGGTCTGTGTAGATGATAATCTTTCATTTAATAGCCATATAGCGAATATTGTTGACAAGGTATATGCAGTTGCCCAGCTAATTCTCTGGTGGGGTGTGAAGGGAGACGGTGGATTAAGAGTCTTGCCAGAGAAATAATTGCCCCCTGTACACAGCTCTTTTCCTTCAAGAAGGAATTGACCAACAACATAGGCACCCATAAAGTTCTAACATTGG